>NC_057411.1:2214429-2514429 GCF_019320065.1 Cervus canadensis
TTTTTCTCAAGTGCACACGGAACCTTCTCCAGAATAGACCACATCCTGGGCCATAAATCTGGTCTTGGAAAATTCAAAAAAAATGAAATCATTCCAGTCATCTTTTCTGACCACAGTGCAGTAAGATTAGATCTCAATTACAGGAAAAAAATTGTTAAAACTTCAAACATATGGAGGCTAAATAACACGCTTCTGAATAACCAACAAATCATAGAAGAAATCAAAAGAGAAATCAAAATATGTATAGAAATGAATGAAAATGAAAACACAACAACCCAAAACCTATGGGACACTGTAAAAGCAGTGCTAAAGGGAAGGTTCATAGCATTACAGGCTTACATCAAGAAACAAGAAAAAAGTCAAAATAAATAACCTAACTCGACACCTAAAGCAATTAGAGAAGGAAGAAATGAAGAACCCCAGTGTTAGCAGAAGGAAAGAAATCCTAAAAATCAGGGCAGAAATAAATGCAAAAGAAACTAAAGAGACCATAGCAAAAATCAACAAAGCTAAAAGCTGGTTTTTTTGAAAAAATAAACAAAATTGACAAACCATTAGCAAGACTCATTAAGAAACAAAGAGAGAAGAACCAAATTAACAAAATTAGAAATGAAAATGGAGAGATCACAACAGACAACACTGAATACACAAAGGATCATATAGAGACTACTACCAGCAGCTCTATGCCAAATAAAATGGGACAACCTGAAGAAATGGACAAATTCTTAGAAAAAGTATAACTTTCCAAACCGAACCAGAAGAAATAGAAAAGATATTAATAGAGCCATCATAAGGCAACGAAATTGGAATACATGTAATCTAGATATCTTCAGGCAAACAAAAGCCCAGGACCACTTGGCTTCACAGCTGAATGTCTAACGCAAAAATTTAGAGAAGAGCTAACACCTATCTTACTCCAAACTCTTCCAGAAAATTGCAGAGGAAGGTAAACTTCCAAACTCATTCTATGAGGCCACCATCACCCTAATTCCAAAACCAGACAAAGATGCCACAAAAAAAGAAAACTACAGGCCAATATCACTGATGAACATAGACGCAAAAATCCTTAACAAAATTCTAGCAAACAGAATCCAACAACATATTAAAAAAATCAAGCATCATGACCAAGTGGGCTTTATCCCAGGAATGCAAGGATTCTTTAATATCTGCAAATCAATCAATGTAATACACCACATTAACAAATTGAAAGATAAAAACCATATGATTATCTCAGTAGATGCAGAGAAAGCCTTTGACAAAATTCAACACCCATTTATGATTAAAACTCTCCAGAAAGCAAGGAATAGAAGGAACATACCTCAACATAATAAAAAGCTATATATGACAAACCTACAGCAAGTATTACCCTCAATGGTGAAAAATTGAAAGCATTTCCCCTGAAATCAGGAACAAGACAAGGGTGCCCACTCTCACCACTACTATTCAACATAGTTTTGGAAGTTTTGGCCACAGTGATCAGAGCAGAAAAAGAAGTAAAAGGAATCCAGATAGGAAAAGAAGAAGTGAAACTCTCGCTGTTTGCAGATGACATGATCCTCTACATAGAAAACCCTAAAGAGTCTACCAGAAAATTACTAGAGCTAGTCAACGAATATAGTAAAGTTGCAGGATATAAAATTAACACACAGAAATCCCTTGCATTCCTATACACTAACAATGAGAAAACAGAAAGAGTAATTAAGGAAACAATACCATTCACCATTGCAACAAAAAGAATAAAATACTTAGGAGTATATCTACCTAAAGAAACAAAAGACCTATACATAGAAAACTATAAAACGCTGATGAAAGTAATCAAAGAGGACACAAACAAATGGAGAAACATACCGTGTTCATGGATTGGAAGAATCAATATTGTCAAAATGGCTATACTACCCAAAGCAATCTATAGATCTATCAAGATACCAACGGTATTTTTCACAGAACTAGAACAAATAATTTCACAATTTGTATGGAAATACAAAAAACCTCGAATAGCCAAAGTAATCTCGAGAAAGAAGAATGGAACTGGAGGAATCAACCTGCCTGACTTCAGACTATACTACAAAGCCACAGTCATCAAGACAGTATGGTACTGGCACAAAGACAGAAATATAGATCAATGGAACAGAATAGAAAGCCCAGAGATAAATCCACGAACCTATGGACACCTTATCTTCGACAAAGGAGGCAAAGATATACAATGGAAAAAAGACAACCTCTTTAACAAGTGGTGCTGGGTAAACTGGTCAACCACTTGTAAAAGAGTGAAACTAGAACACTTTCTAACACCATACACAAAAATAAACTCAAAATGGATTAAAGATCTAAATGTAAGAACAGAAACTATAAAACTCCTAGAGGAGAACATAGGCAAAACACTCTCTGACATGAATCACAGCAGGATCCTCTATGACCCACCTCCCAGAATATTGGAAATAAAAGCAAAAATACACAAATGGGACCTAATGAAACTTAAAAGCTTTTGCACAACAAAGGAAACTATAAGCAAGATGAAAAGACAGCCCTCAGAATGGGAGAAAATAATAGCAAACGAAGCAATAGACAAAGGATTAATCTCAAAAATATACAAGCAACTCCTGAAGCTCAATTCCAAAAAAATAAATGACCCAATCAAAAAATGGGCCAAAGAACTAAACAGACATTTCTCCAAAGAAGACATACAGATGGCTAACAAACACATGAAAAGATGCTCAACATCATTCATTATTAGAGAAATGCAAATCAAAACCACAATGAGGTACCATTACACGCCAGTCAGGATGGCTGCTATCCAAAAGTCTACAAGCAATGGATGCTGGAGAGGGGGTGGAGAAAGGGAACCCTCTTACACTGCTGGTGGGAATGCAAACTAGTACAGCCGCTATGGAGAACAGTGTGGAGATTCCTTAAAAAACTGGAAATAGAACTGCCATATGACCCAGCAATCCCACTTCTGGGCATACACACTGAGGAAACCAGATCTGAAAGAGACACGTGCACCCCAATGTTCATCGCAGCACTGTTTATAATAGCCAGGACATGGAAGCAACCTAGATGCCCATCAGCAGACGAATGGATAAGGAGGTTGTGGTACATATACACAATGGAATATTACTCAGCCATTAAAAAGAATTCATTTGAATCAGTTCTAATGAGATGGATGAAACCAGAGCCCATTATACAGAGTGAAGTAAGCCAGAAAGATAAAGAACATTACAGCATACTAACACATATATATGGAATTTAGAAAGATGGTAACAATAACCATATATGCAAAACAGAAAAAGAGACACAGATGTACAGAACTGACTTTTGGACTCTGTGGGAGAAGGCGAGGGTGGGATGTTTCGAGAGAACAGCATGTATATTATCTATAGTGAAACAGATCACCAGCCCAGGTGGGATGCATGAGACAAGTGCTTGGGCCTGGTGCACTGGGAAGACCCAGAAGAATCAGGTGGAGAGGGAGGTGGGAGGGGGGATCAGGAAGGGGAATGCATGTAACTCCATGGCTGATTCAGGTCAATGTATGACAAAACCCACTACAATATTGTAAAGTAATTAGCCTCCAACTAATAAAAATAAACAACAACAACAAAAAAAGAAACAGCAAAAAGATATTTTCAATGACCTGATTCAATCAATTAGGGAAAGTCTGGCTTAAGGCAAGTTACTCAGTGTCTTTCTCTTAACTTTTGAACTGTGGTGTTGGAGAGGACTCTTGAGAATCCCTTGGACTCAAGGAGATCAAATCAATCAAACCTAAAGGAAATCAACCCTGAATATTCATTGGAAGAACTGATGCTGAAACTGAAGCTCCAATACTTTGGCCACCTGATGCCAAGAGCCAATTCATTAGAAAAGACCCTGATGCTGGCAAAGACTGAAGGGAGTGACAGAGGACAAGATAGTTGGATGGCATCACCGATTTAAAGGATGTGAGTTTGAGCAAGCTCCAGGAGATGAAGGACAGGGAAGCCTGGTGTGCTGCAGTCCATGGGGTCACAAAGAGTCAGACACCACTGAGAGACTGAACAACATCAACAACAGTTGTTTTCAGAATTGAATGAAATAATACATTTAAAAAATTGAGTACAACGTTTGAAAAAATTTAGGCACACATTGTTACCATCCTTCCTTCTCACTGACCTAGACAATAGCTGCATTTGGTGAAAAGTACATAGAAAATGCCTACTCTATAGGAACTTACAGAAGAAGTTAAAACATATCAATGTTGGACAATGACTGAAGTGCTAAAATGAAACAGTTAAGACTCTTCAGGGATTTACGTCATCATTTTTATACTTGGCCTCAAATCTAATAAAATTTATTCATTCTTTCTTTATGCAATTTACTAGCACTTTTGAAGTGCCTGGTGCACTTACTACCTTCCAGGAATTTACAGTACAGCAGGGGAAATGGACGGGGCTTCCCAGGTGGCTCAGTGGGTAAAGAACCTGCCTGCCATGCAGAAGGCACCAGAGATATGGTTTCGCTTCCTGGGTCAGGAAGATCCCCTGGAGGAGGGCACAGCAACCCCCTCCAGCATGCTTGCCTGGAGAATCCCACGGACAGAGGAGCCTGGAGGGCTGCAGTCAACAGCGCAAAGAGCCGGCCATGACCAAAGCACCTGAGCACAGCACAGGGGAAGTGGACACACAGCAATCACTGGGGTGTCACGTTCGGCATTTCGATACAGGTGTTAAAAGGAAAGTGTGGTTCAGTGGGGAAGGAGGACAAGTAGCGTTGTAGAGGTTCCAAAGTGAGAGACAGTGGTTTTCCTTCCTCAGAGCACATAATCCTACCTGAAGCTAGCTTAATAAGGGAGCAGTGTTTTTATTTAAATCTAATTTGTTTTTTAAATTTATTTTCAACTGGAGGATAATGGCTTTACAACGTTGTGCTGGTTTCTGCCACATAAGAACATGAATCAGCCGTAAGTATACATGTGTCCCCTCCCTCTTGGCCCTCCCTCCCATCTCCCGCCCCAGCCCAACTCTCTAGGTTGTCACAGAGCACCAGGCTGAGCTCCCTGTGTTAAAGAGCAACTTCCCTTTAGCTATCTATTTCACATATGGTAATGTATGTTTCAACACCACTCTCTCAATTCGTGCCCCCCTCCTTCTCCCACTGGTCCACAAGTCTATACCCTATGTCTCTGTGTCTGCACCTCTATTCCTGCCCTGCAAAAAGGTTCATTGGTACCATTTTTCTAGATTCCATATGTTATGCTTAGTCATCCAGTCCTGTCTGACTCTTTATGACCCCATGGACTATAGCCTGCCTGGCTTCTCTGTCCATGGGGTTCTCCATGAATACTGGAGTGGGTTGCCATGACCTCCTCCATGTTATCTTCCCAACCCAGGGATCAAACCCAGGTCTCCCACGTTGCAGGCCAATTCTAAACCAGCTGAACTACCAGGGAAGCCCCTATATTCCACATATATGCATTAATATACAATATTTGTTTTTCTCTTTCTGACTTACTTCACTCTGTATAACAGGTTCTAGGTTCACTCACCTCACTAGAACTACTCAAATCTGTTTCTCTTTATGGCTGAGTAATAGTCCATTGTATATATGTACCACATCTTCTTTATCCATTCGTCTGTCAATGGATGTCTAGGTGGCTTCCATTTCCTGGCTATTGCAAATAGTGCTACAATGAACACAGGGTACATGTGTCTTTTTCAATCATGATTTTCTCAGTGTATAGACCCAGTAGTAGCTCAGTCGGTAAAGAATCTGCCTGCAGTGCAGGAGACCCAGACTTGATCCCTGGGTTGGGAACATCCCCTGAGAGAAGGAAATGGCAACCTACTCCAGTATCCTTGCCTGGAAAATCTCATGGACAGAGGAGCCTGTTGGGCTGCAGCCCATGGGGTCAAAAAGAGTTGGGCACGAGTGAGCGAATAACACTTTCTTACTTATACCCAGTAGTAAAATTGCTGGGTCATATGGTAGTTTTATTCCTAGTTTTTAAAGGAACCTCCATAAGGGGCTGTATCAACTTACATTCCCATCAATAGTGGAAGAGGGTTCCCTTTTCTCCACATTCTCTCTAGCATTTACTGTTTGCAGATTTTTTTGATGATGGCCACTCTGGCTGGTGTGAGGTGATACTTCATTGTACTTTTGATTTGCATTTCTCTAATAATGAGTGATGTTGAGTAATTTCTATGTTTTTAACAGGAAGATTCATTCACATGATTGAAAATACAAAACACACAAGTATATAATATATGTAATAAGACATCTTTTACCATCCTCCACCTTCATTCATTTCACCAACTTCTCAGCAAGCTCTAGCCAACTAGTACCCTTCTACAAAGGCAGCCAATGTCATCAGTTCCTTGTGCACTTTCCAGGTATATTTAATGTATCACAAGCAAATGTGAATACATATCTCCCCCTTTCTAACAAACAGGTGTGCTATACCTTCTTAATTTCATTTGAAGTATGTCATTGAGCTCATTGCTTATTAATATATAAACAGCTTATTCATTCTTCATCCTATTTCAATAGCTATATATTATTTTATAGTATGAATATACCACAATTTACTGAACTGATAAGACATGAAAATTATTTCCAGTCTTGTTCTTAAAAATGCTGCTATGACAAATTAATGTAATATATCATTCTACATGTGTACAAAATACATCTAAGAGATAAGGTCTTAAAAGCAGAATTTCTGGGCCAATTTTGCTATATTTAGCTAACATGATGTGACTGTTTTAAATATTCAACAATTAGAGTCTAGGGACTTCCCTAGCAGTCCAGTGGTTAGTCCACCTTGCAAGCAGAAGATTTGGGCTGGATCCCTGGTTAGGGAACTGAGATCCCCACAAGCTATGGGGCAGCTATGCCCACGCACCACAACTAGAGAAGCCTGCATATCACAGTGAAAGATCCCGGGTGCCACAACTAGGACTCAACGCAGCCAAATAAACAAACAGAATCTAGACATCCCCAGACTAACCTGTCCTATGCTCTGGTTTGGCGTCACCTCTCTATCTTAGTCTTCAGCTTCACTCTCTCACAGATCTTGCCCTAGCAGCACCATCATCATTAAACAAACATCTCCTGATGAGAATTCCCGGGCAGTCCAGTAGTTAGGACTCCTTGCTTTCACTCCTGAGGGCTCAGGTTTGCTCCCTGGTCAGGGAACTAAGATTTCCCAAGCTGCACAGCATGGCCAAAAACAAATAAACCAAAATCAATCAACAAACTAAACAAAAAAACAAACAAAAGCGATCTCTTGAGTGCCAAGTATTGTTCTAGGTAGGGGGTCTAGCAGCAAAGAAAACAGACAAATATCCCTCCTTTCATAGGACTCTCTAGTAGGAGTTCACTCTGTGGGTCTCTAGGAAAGGGACAGATAAACACACAACATCAGTAAGTACATTAGAAAGTTATCTGGGCTGAGGAGGAAAACTAGCTAAAGAGAGAAAGGAAATATGAAGGCCTGAGAAGGAAGACAGGAAATCAGGGCAGGTTTATATCTGCAGGCAGAATGATCCAGGAAAATCAAGAGGAAAGTCCCGTGGCAGGACAGTGAGTGCCCTACTGGAGGAAGAGAAAGAAAGCTAGCGTGGCTGTAAGAAGCGAGGAAGGAGGAGAGGATGAAAGACGAGGCAGGCACGCGTGGCGCTGCGGGAGGAAAAGTGGGCGCTGGACAGAGTGGAGCCGGCCGCACCGTGGGTGTGGGGCTGAACCGGGGCAGGGGCACCAGCAGAGACACGGTCAGCGCAGGTAGGGCGTGAGGGAGCGCTCTTCAGGAACTGAAAGAGTAACAGGCTAGGACAGTGGAGCTGGGGCAGAGGACAGAAACCCACTGCAACAAAAGGTAACATGAGAACAGAAAAGATCCTGCCTCTTTCCTGAACAATATATTCCACATAATCCAGTGACCAGTGGACAGGAACTGGAAAGCCATGTTATAATGCATCTAAGTTACCAGTTTTTCATCTGCATAGGTCATAATTTTAATTGCTGTAATTACAAACAACCTTTTATAAAAAGTATTTTAGCAATCAATTTTGCCTGTTAAGGTTTATATCCTGGTTAGAGACTTGGTTTTTAAAGATTATTCTACTGCAGTCACATTATTCATTGCCAAACAGCCATCTGTTTTGCCTTTTAGTACTAAATTTTTAATCCTCACACTCATTTCACTAAGAACTTTCTTGGGGGTGGCATTGGAGATAGCAGTGACTGTCATTATTTTGATGGAAGTGCAGTAGACACTAGGTTGGCTGTAATTGATTTCAATATCTCTTTACGAAGAAATTAATCAGCACAATTCCTTCAGTCTTCAAAGCAACTATAAAGAGAATACCATATTTTCTCCTAATTATTGCTTTATATTTTTATTTGGTTACAATTTTCTTACTACCTTTATCATCTGTGACCTGCCTTCTAGTCTCACTATGTCACCAAACTTGCTCTCCTTAAAGTTTTCTTTAGATCTTGCTAGAATTCACCACTGCCTTGGACATCTATGACCGCACTCTGATACTTGAGTGGCACTGAAAACTGATATTTTATGCAATACTCACTCATAGTCTAAAGAGAAGAAAAGGCACCCATTAAAAACACAGACCAGGAGTGGAAAAGGCATATGCTCAGGCTCTCTCTCCCTCCTTTTGATTAACACTCCAGTTTTCCTTTGAAGAACTATCCCTCTGCCATGCCACATGATCCTGGCACAAATATCAGTCAGCATGAACTGCTCCCAACCCCTACTGGCCCCAAGTTAGGCCAATCTTACTTTTTCCCCTGGAATCTGAATCTTAGGCAGAATGACTCAAGACAGAGAACAGTTGAAATTCAGTCTCTCTGGTGTCAATGACTGGAAGAGCTTTTCCTGAGTTCTTGGCCCCTAGGTCCCTGGAACTGTACTCAGTTCAGTTCAGTTCAGTTCAGTCCGTGTCGTGTCTGACTCTTTGCAACCCCATGGACTGTAGCACGCCAGGCTTCCCTGTCCATCACCAACTCCCAGAGCTTGTTCAAACTCATGCCCATCGAGTCGGTGATGCCATCCAACCATCTCATCCTCTGTCGTTCTCTTCTCCTCCTGCCTTCAATCCCTCCCAGCAACAGGGTCTGTTCCAATGAGTCAGTTCTTCACATCAGGTGGCCAAAGTATTGGAGTTTCAGCTTCAGGAACTGTACTAATCCATTCCAAAATCTGATTAACCATTCTTCCTTTGATTCTGCTAGCTTTCCAATCCCCTTTAATAAATTCCCTTTTTGTTGCAATTAGTCACAACTAAATCCTGTTGTTTGTGTAACCATTATGTTGAACACATAGGCTTCCCCAAATTAAACCATGAAATAGCTTTGTGTTTCATGAGGCTAGATTTTCTCTGGCCCCTGCACACACAGTACATAAGTTAACACAGTGCCTCAGAAGTCAAACATTCTGGGCTCAAGTTCTAATCCTATGTCCTACTAGTTACTTAACTTCTCTTTGTCTTAGTTTCCTTATGCAGAATAAAAACATCTACCTCACTGGGTCATTGTGAAACTTAAATGACTTCCCAAATGCCTGGCATGTATAATAGTAAGTTCTGAAAAATGTTAATTAAGCTGATGCAGTGATGGTCTGGTGATGGTCCTGTCACTGTCTTTATTTCTCACAACCTTAGGCCCTGACTTCTTATTTCCGTACCCGTCATCATGCTCTCTCCTTTTCTGAATCCTTCAAGACATAACTGAATGAAGCACCACCACTTCCACAACGCCCGCACTGATCTACAAAGCCCACAGTGACTTGATACTTCACTTGCAGGAATCATAATCTAGAGCAGACACATGAGTCTTAATTCTGTATCACTCTAGTATTTTTTTTTATGTAATTTTATTTATTTTTTTTTAATTTATTTTTTTTTATTAGTTGGAGGCTAATTACTTCACAACATTTCAGTGGGTTTTGTCATACATTGATATGAATCAGCCATAGAGTTACACGTTTTAATTGTACCTGTGTGTAAATCATGACTGCCCAACAAGAAAAGTGTTCCTTGAAGGCAAGAATGACATTTCATATTATTTTATGTCCTCCATATTACTTACTACAGAGTAAGGCTCATAGTAAGCCCTTAATAATAAAGTTTTAAATTGTCCTCTGAGAAGTTAAAAATATTTCCAATCATAATTACTTGAGTTTGTATAGCTTCAAGCCATTAGGTCAACGTTTTAGCATATACGCTGCCAAAGTGAGCACAGGCTGTTGTTTTTATCGTGTGTAAGAGTGCACAAAAAGACAGGGACAGAACTTTCTGTTTTCTTCACACACCAGCCCAGACACACTGGGCATCCAATAAATGTCATTAACTGTCTACAACAAAGCTGAAAGTTTCAGGAGCTGAAAATCAATCCCAACGATGACAGGAAATTCCAAACACGTCTATTACTATTAACATTGAAAACTATAGAGCTGAAAGGTCCTGCTTTGTTTAAAACTTTAAAACTTGGGAGATGAGGGAAAGAGATACTCAAACACTTTTTTCTCTTGAAATATACTTTTGTTCCCATAAAAACTGTTGATGAAGGAAAAAGTAGGAAAGGTAATTACTGTTTCTTTTCATTGTCATGTTTCTGGAGTGATTATTATTATTTTTTTTGGAACTCTGCATAATACAAAGTACCCCACCTTCTTTCTCTGATTTCTCTAACCATGTGCAAAAGTATACACAGAAATAAAAACTTTTCCCACTGATGCCCAAGAGTATATCATTTACATATAAAAAGATGGCACTGTTTCAGAGCTTTGTGGGCAGGATTTTCATCATGTGTAAGAGTCAGCTGGGAAAGAGAAGCTGAGAAAGCCGAGCCTCAACTCCACGTGAAACTGTCTGAGAAATGGAGATGTATAAATTGACTCACTTAGCTGACCCTGGAATAAGCTTATATTACATCTAAATAACACATTTTCAAAATTCTGTACTTCTCGGCTTACATTGTTTAACAAACACAATTATTTCAAAGTTTAGAAAAAATTATTTTTACTAAATGCTATCCACTATAAATTTTTCAACCAGACTAACTCTTCATTGTTTCCTTTCTACAGGAACACTCTAGAAAGGAAAGGAAAGGAAAAGAGGGAAAAAACCCACACATCTTACTTGGATTGTGCAAGACAGCCGGGTACAACCACTTTCTGACTCTCCTCCTCAGCCTGGAGTGCAGTGAGCTCCACCATGTTAACCATCACATCACTGGTGTGGCCTGGAAGCTGGGGAAGCACTGCGAGGATCTTCTCCACCAAGTTATCTCCATGATGTCCTACAGCCCCTATTTAAACAGACAAGAAAATATGAACTCACAAAATGGGAGGAAAAAGAAGCTGTTACAGAAATCAGTAACACAATGCTGACATTTTTCCCTTGGTAACACTAATCAGGTTCACAGTTACCTAGACAATGTATGTCTTGTGTGTCGGACTTAATGGTCCCTGAGGGCAGGCGCTATGTCTGTCTGGTTACTGCTATATTCCCAGCACTTGGCATAGTGCCTACACATGGAAGGCATCAACAGGTATTTAGTGAATAAAAATAGTCAACATTTAGTAGGTCAGGTAAATGGTGACATAAGATGACACTATCCTGAAATTTTCGAGCCAAAAAGATTTTCTTAATTTTACTTTAAGACTTTCAGACTTAGAAGGGCTTAGTGACCGGACCAAGAATAGCAGATCTCCCCTTTGCGAGAGGCTTATCTTCATAATGGCAGCTGTTTACCTAGTCCATTCTATACATAAAGGCAACTTGGCAGCTGGTAGGTTTACTAATTATTTGTTAGATGAAAAAAAGAACAAATGAATGAATGGAAAAAGTTTGTACTGATAGAAGGATTTATAGAGCATTTTCTATTTACCAGATACTGCTCTAGGTGCTTTACATATATTAACTCCTTTAATAACAAATGAATTAATAAGATCAAATTAAAATCATGACCAATTACACAGCTTAATGCTTTTCCATAAGGCCAAGTTATCTTTCCAAAAGTCATCAATGCTTGAAAGATTCCATTTCAACAACCAGCTGTTGTTGTTGTTCAGTTGCTGTCATGCCCAACTCTTCTGACCCCGTGGACTGCAGCACAACACACTTCCCTGTGCTCTACTATCTCCTGGAGTTCGCTCAAACTCATATCCATTGTGTCGGTAATGCCATCCAACCATCTTGTCCTCTGTTGCCTCCTTCTCCTTTTGCCTTCAACCCTTCCCAGCATCAGGGTCTTTTCCAATGAGTTGGCTCTTTGCCTCAGGTGGCCAAAGTATTGGAGTTTCAGCTTCAGCATCAGCTCTTCCAATGAGTATTCAGGGATGCTTTCCTTTAGGATTGACTGCTTTGATCTCCTTGCAGCCCAAGGAACTCTTAAGAGTCTTCTCCAGCACCACAGTTCAAAAGCATCAATTCTTTGGCAATCAGCTTTCTTTATGGTCCAAATCTCACTTCTGTACATGACTACTGGAAAAACCATAGCTTTTACTATGTGGACCTGTGTCAGCAAAATGATGTTGCTGCTTTTGGAAATGCAAAGTGTGTCATAGCTTTTCTTTCAAGGTGCAAGCATCTTTTAATTTCATCATGGCTGCAGTCAACATCTGCAGTGATTTTGGATCCTTAGAACATAAAATTTGCCACTGCTTCCAATCTTTCCCAATCTTCTGATCTATTTGCCATGAAATGATGAGACCAGATGCCATGATCTTATTTCTTTGAATGTTGAGTTTTAAGCAAGCTTTTTCACTCTCTTCTTTCACCCTCATCAAGAGGCTCTTTGGTTTCTCTTCACTTTCTGCCATTAGAGTGGCAACAATGGATGTGACTGGCCAAATCAACTTGTTTTGATCTCACTCACTTCAAATCAATTAACATTTGACTTCCTAATGTCTTTCTATCTGTATCTCTCTATTGTATTTGCCATGTCATATTAATTGGGCAGAAAAACTAGGTAGAAAAAACTAAACCAGAAATTCAAGGAATCACGGTCATCACCCTCATCATCTTCATCAGAATAGCTAATATTTATTGAGACCTGGTCAAACAGGAGATGGCAAGAGTGAACTTTGACATTCTAGGAATCAGTGAACTAAAATGGACTGCAATGGGTGAATTTAACTCAGATGACCATTATGCCTACTACTGTGGGCAAGAATCCCTTAGAAGAAATGGAGTAGCCATCATGGTCAACAAGAGAGTCCAAAATACAGTACCTGGATGCAACCTCCAAAATGACAGAATGATCTCTGTTCGTTTCCAAGGCAAACCATTCAATATCACAGTAATCCAAGGCTATGCCCCAAACAGTAACGCTGAAGAAACTGAAGTTGAACGGTTCTATGAAGACCTACAAGACCTTCTAGAACCAACACCCCCAAAAGATGTCCTTTTCATTATAGGGGACTGGAATGCAAAAGCAGGAAGTCAAGAAACACCTGGAGTAACAGGCAAGTTTGGCCTCAGAGTACAGAATGAAGCAGGGCAAAGGTTAATAGAGTTCTGCCAAGAGAATGCACTGGTCACAGCAAACACCCGCTTCCAACAACACAAGAGAAGACTCTACACATGGACATCACCAGATGGTCAACACCGAAATCAGATTGACTATATTCTTTGCAGCCAAAGATGGAGAAGCTCTATACAGTCAGCAAAAACAAGACCGGGAGCTGACTGTGGCTCAGATCCTGAACCCCTTATTGCCAAATTCAGACTTAAGTTGAAGAAAGTGGGGAAACCACTAGACCATTCAGGTATTACCTAAATCAAATCCCTTATGACTATAGAGTGGAAGTGAGAAATAGATTTAAGGGACTAGATCTGATAAGACAGAGTGCCTGATGAACTATGGACGGAGGTTCATGACACTGTACAGGAGACAGGAATCAAGTCCATCCCAAAGAAAAAGAAATGCAAAAAAGCAAAATGGTCATCTGAGGAGGCCTTACAAATAGCTGTGAAAAAAAAGAGAAGTGAAAAGCAAAGGAGATAAGGAAAGATATTCCCATTTGAATGCAGAGTTCCAAAGAACAGCAAGGAGAGATAAGAAAGCCTTCCTCAGTGATCAGTGCAAAGAAATAGAGGAAAACAACAGAATGGGAAAGACTAAAGATCTCAAAGAAAATTAGAGATACCAAGGGAACATTTCATGCAAAGATGGGTTTGATAAAGGACAGAAATGGTATGGACCTAACAGAAGCAGAAGATATTAAGAAGAGGTGGTAAGAATACACAGAAGAACTGTACAAAAAAGATCTTCATGACCCAGATAATCATAAGTGTGATCACTCACACTCACCTAGAGCCAGACATCCTGGAATGTGAAGTCAAGTGGGCCTTAGGAAGCATCACTACAAACAAAGCTAGCAGAGGTGATGGAATTCCAGTTGAGCTATTTTAAATCCTGAAGGATGATGCTATGAAAGTGCTGCACTCAATATGCCAGCAAATTTGGAAAACTCAGCAGTGGCCACAGGACTGGAAAAGGTCAGTTTTCATTCCAATCCCAAAGAAAGGCAATGCCAAAGAATGCTCAAACTACCGCACGATTGTACTCATCTCACACGCTAGTAAAGTAATGCTCAAAATTCTCCAAGCCAGGCTTCAACAACACATGAACCGTGAAATTCCAGATGTTCAAGCTGGTTTTAGAAAAGGCAGAGGAACCAGAGATCAAATTGCCAACATCTGGTGGATCATCGAAAAAGCAAGAGAGTTCCAGAAAAACATCTATTTCTGCTTTATTGACTATGCCAACCCCTTTGACTGTATGGATCACAACAAACGGTGGAAAATTCTTCAAGAGATGGGCATACCAGACCAGCTGACCTGCCTCTTGAGAAACCTGTATGTAGGTCAGGAAGCAACAGTTAGAACTGGACACGGAACAACAGACTGGTTCCAAACTGGGAAAGGAGTACGTCAAGGCTGTATATTGTCACCCTGCTTATTGAACTTATATGCAGAGTACATCATAAGAAACGCTGGGCTGGAGGAAGCACAAGCTGGAATCAAGACTGCCGGGAAATATCAATAACCTCAGATAGGCAGGTGACACCACCCTTATGGCAGAAAGTGAAGAAGAACTCAAAAGCCTCTTGATGAAAGTGAAAGAGGAGAGTGGAAAAGTTGGCTTAAAGCTCAATATTCAGAAAACTAAGATCATGGCATCTGGTCCCATCACTTCATGGCAAACAGATGGGGAAACAGTGGAAACAGTGGCTGACTTTATTTTTCTGGGCTCCAAAATCACTGCAGGTGATGACTGCAGCCATGAAATTAAAAAATGCTTACTCCTTGGAAGGAAAGTTATGACCAACCTAGACAGCATATTAGAAAGCAGAGACATTACTTTGTCAACAAATATAGGTCTAGTCAAGGCTATAATTTTTCCAGGAGTCATGTATGGATGTGAGAGCTGGACTATAACAAAAGCTGAACACTGAAGAATTGATGGTTTTGAACTGTGGTGTTGGAGAAGACTCTTGAGAGTCCCTTGGACTGCAAGGTGATCCAACCAGTCCATCCTAAAGGAGATCAGTCCTGGGTATTCACTGGGAGAACTGGTGTTGAAGCTGAAACTCCAATACTTTGGCCACCTGTTGTGAAGAGCTGACTCATTTGAAAAGACCCTGATGCTGGGAAAGATTGAAGGCAGGAGGAGAAGGGGATGACAGAGGATGAGATGGTTGGATGGCATCACTGACTCAATGGACATGGGTTTGGGTGGACTCCGGCAGTTGGTGATGGATAGGGAGGCCTGGCGTGCTGCAGTTCATGGGGTCGCAAAGAGTCGGACACGACTGAGCGACTGAACTGGACTGATTGAGACCTGATGATGTACAGATATTAACTTCCATACTAAACATTTATTATCCACTTAATTCTTAAAACAACTCTAATACATAGGTATTATTATGCTCAATGACACAGCAGAGGATTCAGTTTAAGTAACTTGCTCAAAATTATATATGCTGTAAATTACAGAGAAGGAATTCAAACACAGGAAGCAGATAACCACACTCTTTATTGAAAAAAAAAAAAAAACAAGCCCATACAAGTGACTTAAGACAGAACCAGTATGAGTGCTTTGAAGGGGGCTTCTGCTGTTAAAGGAAAGAGTTTTTATTCCACCAGAAAAATACTTAGTTATCAGGGCTGAAAGGAACCAGATCTTATTTATGTTTTCTATGGTTTATGTTTGTCTCCCCAGCACTCAGACTATAACTTACTTATTAAATACTTGCTGAATGAATGCCTAGTGTCTATTAGGGGCCCTGAGACCCACAGGAGAGTCAAAAGTCTCTAAGTGAATCCTCTTTAACGCTGGAAAGGAGATACTAGATTACCCCACAGCATCATGAAATTCGCTTTCCAGTAGTAACCTTCTCAATAATTTAAAAACTTCTCCTCATTACCACAATAACTTTTCTGTGAACTCTGTGCCCAAATTCGGAGTCTTGCCCCTAAGTTACTCTTATCTGCCATCTGCCATTCTTTGACACATGGTACAAACAAGTTGTCTATGTGTTCTGCATTTCTTTCTTAACTTCTTTAGTGCCTACAGTCTAGCTGATACTTCTCCTGCCTATGCAAGCACAGGGGACTTTAGCAAGTCTCAATTCATTACACTGTCAGCAAATTAAAACAAAACCTTTCAGCAAATCTAGAAACTTGTCTAGAAACTCTTCGATATGAGAAGTCAACACACTTAATTTTCTTTAAGGTTCAGTAGCTAATAGCTGTTTTTGCAGAACCAAACTATTACTTACATCCTTAAAATATTATATACTAACACCCAAAATATCATAGAATATAGTTCCTGACGAATGGTTAATTGTAACCAACTCTCAGTTACTTTGCTGTTGTTTTTCAGTTGCTAAGTCATGTCCGACCATTTACAACCTCATGGACTGCAGCACGCCAGGCTTCCCTGTCCTTCACCATCTCCCAGACCTTGCTCACACTCATCCATTGAGTTAATGATGCCATCCAACCATCTCATCCTCTGTTGCCCCCTTCTCCTCTTGCCCTCAATCATTCCCAGCATCCTGGTCTTTTCCAATAAGTTGGCTCTTCACATCTTGTAGTCAAGGTATTAGAGCTTCAGCATCAGTACTTCCAATGAATATTCAGGGTTGATTTCCTTTAGGATTGACTCATTTGATCGCCTTGCTGTCCAAGGAACTCTTAAGAGTCTTCTCCAGCACCATAATTCGAAAGCATCAATTCTTTAGCACTCATTTACTTTAGTGGCAGATAATAGGTTAGGTAGTAGAATTCTTCTGGGTTATATGTATGGCAAATTATTCTTATACTTACAGTCTTAGCCTCATATTGAAGGGGAAAACATACATTTCAAAGACATTAAATCACTTTAAAGGTATGTCATTAATCAATAATGGTAATAACTAACATTTTTCCCATTATGCACCAGACACTATTCTAGGAGCTGGACGTGTTAACTTATTTTACCCTGTTATTCTCAATTCACGGATCAAGAAACTGAGACCAATAAGTTGAAACTCACCCAAAGACTTCTGACTAGGAAGGGCAGAGCGAAGGCCACTATGACTGCCATGCACGCCTGTTACACACCCTGGAGAGTGGCAGCAGCTACTGTATATTAAGGGTCTGCCTCAATCCCCTCACTCCTTACATATGTGATCCTGTGAAATGTAAATGTGAGCCTGTCACATCACAGCTCAAAACCCTCCAAATTTCCCGTCATATTCAGGTTTTTAATCTAAGTCTTTAGTTTGCCCTACAATGCTTTCCTTCTGCCTATCTCTCCAACTTCATCTCCTCTCACTGCCCTCCTTGCTCGCAGGGCAAACTGAAGGAAGCCACACTGGACTCCTCAAACACATCCAGTATCTTCCCACCTCAGGTCCTTTGCACTTGCCATTCCCCGGGTGTTACGCATTCGATAGCTGGGTCTTCTGTGTTCTGTACCTGGGTCTTATATGTTCTATACCAAGGCTGTCTCACATCCTATTTCCCCTCTCCTGTCATTCTCTGATCAAACGTCACATCCTCAGAGAGGTCTTCTCTAGCTATGCTATCTAAAATGGAAACACAATCCCTTTTTAATCTCTTATCTACTGCATTAGTTATATATTGAATAAGTAAATGGATGGATGATTTTATATTTTTCCAACAGTACTTTACACTCGTTATTTCCCCCACTTACAAATGAAAAATCCCTCAAAAAGCTCAGTGAGAACCAAACAGCAGGTAAGTCACTAGGCTAAGCCTTGAATTTATTATACCAGTCTAGATCTAACACTCGCAACCTAGTCGGAGCCCTACATGGCTTCTCAATTGCTCTCATTACCTATGCTGATTTTAGACAATTTCCTCTGAACCCTAAAATAAAGATGGTGGTGGTGGTTTAGTCTCTAAGTCGTGTCCAACTCTTTCAATTCCATGGACTGTAGCCCGCCAGGCTCCTCTGTTCATGGTATTCTCCAGGCAAGAATACTGGAGTGGGTTGCCATTTCCTTCTCCAAGATAAAGATATTGGTTGGTTATTTTGCATTTTGTGGAAAACCAGATGTGGGGGGAAAGAATAAGTAACTTTTCCGAACACTAAAGCAGCACCAGAGTCCAACAACTGTGCTGAGTCTCTGAGGCTGCTAGCTTCTAGAGACCACATGAACCTCATCTCCACTATCCAGGACAAGAATAGCCTTTCTTGTGAGAGAGGTTATGAGCACAGGCTCTGGAGCAAGCTGCGAAGGTTCAAACCCCAACTCTTTGACTTACTAGCTGTGTGATCTTGGGTGAGTTCCTTAACTCCTCCATGTTTCTGTTTCCTCATCTGTAAAATGGGGATAATTATAGACGAATTGTCATAAAAATTAAAGGAATTTACCCCTTGTAGAGCAAGGCGATCAAACCAGTCAATTCTAAAGGAAATCAATCCTGAGTACTCACTGGAAAGACAGATGCTAAAACTAAAGCTCCAATACTTTGGCCACCTGATGGGAACAACGGACTCCCTAGAAAAGACTCCAAAGCTGGGAAAGATTGAGGGCAAGAGGAGAAGGGGGCAACAGAGGATGAGATGGTTGGATGGCATCACTGACTCAATGGACATGAGTCTGAGGAGACTCCTAGAGATAGGGAAGGAGAGGGAAGCCTGGCATGCTGTAGTCCATGGGGTCCCAAAGAGTTGGACACAACTTAGCGACTGAGTAACAACATATATGTACAGTGCTGAGAAAAGTAGTATGATCCCAAAGGTTAGCAATTATGAATAGTCTCAAATTTTAAGACTTTAATAAAACAATATATAACCACATCTTGAATGAACCAATAAACCCTAATCCAAGGATTAAGAACCACCCATTGGATTGGGAGTTAATCTTTAACTGGATGGATTTAATTTAAAAGTTTATATGAAACTAAAATTCAAAAGAATTGAACCAAGAAGAAATTTAATTCCCAGAGTTACTGCTCCCTCTTATCTTTTGATCTTGAACTTGTAAATAATCAACAAAGCCCTCTAGCCCATCTGAAGAACCAGAAAATACTAGAAAAAAAAGACTCAAATCTCTCTGATATTCATAAATCACGTCTACCTTTTTAATTGTCCCTTGACTCAAAATCAGAAGCCAGACCAGTCCATAGAAGTTTGTCTTTAAATCCCCTATGCAAACATGTCTGAAGATACTGCAGACAAGCTTCTGTGTGGTCTAGATGTGGTAAAGGTACACAAAAATTATAGCAACAGACACTGGGGGCCTTCTCAAACAAGGAATACATGTAAATCCATGGCTGATTCATGTCAATGTATGATAAAAACCACTACAATATTGTAAAGTAATTAGCCTCCAACTAATAAAAATAAATGGAAAAAAATACAATTGCAATAACTTCTCAAACAATTACAACAAACTTCCTCTATTTTTCAGTCCAGAGAGCTTATCGACTGCTTCAGGGGAGCAAGGAATGTGTCTATCTTGTTCACCAGTATTCCTCTAGGCCTGAATAACACCTGGCACATAGCAGGCACTCAATAAATGTTTACTGGAAAAAAAATAAACCAACTATTAGACAAAGTGACATTACTTTCAGCAAAGATGATGACAAAAAGATGAGAAGCTTCTCTATATTTGTAAGCATGACATTAACACTGTGGAGTATTTATGAACTATTGGAGGTTATTTGTGTTATTTCGGGTAGCATCAATTTTACACCTAAGAAGAATATATACATATGCATATATATCTTCTAATGGCAAAGTGTCAAGAATAGCACTCAAAATATTCAACAACAAATAACATTTTAATACACTATGTATATAAATTAACATTTAAGCCAACAACTGAAAATGGATTTTCTTTTGGTCACTATATGAAAACCGCTGTCATATGTAATTTAAATTGAAATCCATATCAGATTCAAATCATTCTGATGATTTCCAGTTACTTTTTGATTTTAAAAAATTGTTGGTGCAATCTTCTACATGCTGCAGCTATCCTTAGCTAAACAATGCCCCAATCTAAGCTGCAATTTGATGTAAGAAACTACATCAAAATTCTTGTCACAACAAATTCTTTTCTTTGTAATCTTTATTTTTTATTTATTTGGCTGCCCTAGGTGGCATGTGGGATCCACTTCCCTGACCAGAGATCAAACCCTGCACTAGGGACTCAGAATCCCCGCAACTGGACAAATAGGGAAGTCCACAACAAACTCTTAGTAACAAGTTGTGAGCTCCCCAGCTCCTTTTGCTTGCTGCAGCCAGACAGATAAATTTAAAAAAAAACTAAGCATGGTGATCGGGTATATTCCTGGATGTCAGAGCCTAGATCATGGTTGGAAAGCACCTGGGCCAAAAGTAATGCCACTTACTTACCCACTTACCTTCCCACCCCAGCCAGTTTGGGGCCACCGTGGAGCAAAGGACACGTGTTGCTTCTCTACAATCATCACCACCATCATGAATTCCTTCTGTGGCCTCAGCACCCTCAGCACCCCCACTTTCTTAGGCCCTATCACTTGCCTCTACCAAGCAACAATATTAAGTGAGTTATGGTCTCACCAAGTAGAGAATTTCTCTTTACTTACTAGCACAAACATTTTGGGGTTTCCCAGGTGGTTCAGTGGTAAAGAATCCACCTGCCACTGCAGGAGAGGCAAGAGACGCGGGTTCAATTTCTGGGCTGAGAAGATTCCCTGGAGAAGGACACAGCAACCCGTTCCAGTATTCTTGCCTGGAGAATCTTACGGACAGAAGGGCCCAGGGGGCTGCAGTCTATGGATTTGCACAGACTGAAGTGACTGCACACACATGCACAGACGTACTTCAGTCTTTAAAAAATAAGTCTGACAACACAACTGCATACCAGCTGGAAATCAGCCCTAAGAATTATCAATATGAAATTGCAACACTACCGTGAAACATCTTTGACATAAATGAACCAATGAACTGATTATTTGGAAGACAGTTTGGATGATTACCACAAACGCATCCATTAAAAAGACTTTATACGTTATTAGGACTAGAGTAACAAATTTGTTCCAATTAGAAAGTCTACAAGCAATAAATGCTGGAGAGGGTGTGGAGAAAAGGGAACCCTCTTACACTGTCGGTGGGAATGCAAACTAGTACAGCCGCTATGGAGAACAGTGTGGAGATTTCTTAAAAAACTGGAAATAGAACTGCCATATGACCCAGCAATCCCACTCCTAGGCATACACACTGAGGAAACCAGATCTGAAAGAGACACGTGCACCCCAATGTTCATCGCAGCACTGTTTATAATAGCCAGGACATGGAAGCAACCTAGATGCCCATCAGCAGACGAATGGATAAGGAAGCTGTGGTACATATACACAATGGAATATTACTCGGCCATTAAAAAGAATTCATTTGAATCAGTTCTAATGAGATGGATGAAACCAGAGCCCATTATACAGAGTGAAGTAAGCCAGAAAGATAAAGAACATTACAGCATACTAACACATATACATGGAATTTAGAAAGATGGTAATGATAACCCTATATGCAAAACAGAAAAAGAGACACAGATGTACAGAACAGATTTTTGGACTCTGTGGGAGAAGGCGAGGGTGGGATGTTTCGAGAGAACAGCATCGAAACATGTATATTATCTAGGGTGAAACAGATCACCAGCCCAGGTTGGATGCATGAGACAAGTGCTTGGGCCTGGTGCACTGGGAAGAACCAGAGGGAGCGGATAGAGAGGGAGGTGGGAGGGGGGATCGAGATGGAGAATACATATAAATCCATGGCTGATTCATGTCAGTGTATGACAAAACCCACTTCAATATTGTAAAGTAATTAGCCTCCAACTAATAAAAATAAATGAAAAAAAAAAAAAAAAGAATCTCTCCTCCAAAATCTACCCTCTATCAATCAGCAATAATTTGATCCCTTCTGAAGGAGAGCATTATCATAATTTAAAAGTGGGATGTAGATCAGTGAAACTTTCTTGGGTACACTATGCCAAAGTCGATAGGTTTCAAACTGGGTTCCACGACCCAGTAGAGAGATAAGTATACTGGGCCCCAGGGACAGGGTCATGCCGCCCATTCTGGCTTCTCCTGAGCCCCGCTCCCGCCAGGGTATTGCTGCTGCCACCTGCTACCTCAGGCGGGTGACCTCGCCCACTCAGGAGGTCTCAGCCAACCTGAGCTCCCTCTCCCAGGCCGGGGATGCTGTCCTCAACGCATGGACGCCACCTGGCCGAGCCCCACCTGGTGCTTTCCAAATGAACTCTTCAGGAGGAGACAGAGTCCTGATCATTTTGAATGTCCTTGGCAGAGATCTCAGGAAACTTCCCGGAGGTTCACTCACTGCTCTGCCATCACTTTGTGTTTCTCTCAGCATGCTATTGAAAACGATACTTTCACGGTTCCTCATAAGTCCTGGACATAGTAGATTGATTTTTCTTTCTCTTTTTACCTGATTGTTGTTTTGAATCTACCCAGAGAAACTTTTCTATTTGCTCCCTTTGAATAATGCCCCTTTCAAACTTGAAAGTCAACTGTCTGTAGTATCTCAGTTATTTTTGTGTTTTGTTGTACAGCTCCCTTAATTTGGTCATCTGTTAACAGTTCTCCATCAACTTAAATCCTTTTTATGAAGGACTATTGTGAATACTGGTGTCTGCACATTTCTAAAAGGTTCCCAGGTGGACAGTTCTCCTCCACGTCAGTGTAAGTCCAGTTTTTCAATCTTTGGCTAGAGGCAGTTGCTTTTGTTTAACAGGACAGTGCACATTAGGAATGTACTTACCCATTAGAGCATTTAATTAGTTGATCTAAAGCCATGCTCTCCCAGTCTTTCACATGATCTTATGGACCTAAAATGGCTCAAATACTATCATGGACCTAAATTGTCAAATTTTAGAATACTCAGAAAATGCATGCCCTGGTGTACTTCCACTTTATTTGTGAATGACTAATGATGCAACTTAGGGATCTCAGAAGTATTTTCTATCACAAAAAATGAGTACATTCACCTCACTGAATATCCAAATAACAGCAACCTTTAATTCACCTGTACATTCATCCAGTCTTTCAATAAATACTTATTGAGTACCTACTATTTTCAAGGCACTCTTCCAACTGCTAGTTAATAAATAGTTAAACAAAATGGAGCCCCTCCTCTCAGGAGCTTCCATTCAAATGTGAGGAGATAGGCAATAAACAACCAACGTTTAGAGAAGGTCTCTAGAAAGTGGTCAGGGAAGGGTTGTCTGAGAAGGAAGTGAGCGAGAAAGCCATGCAGATACCTGAAGGAAGAACATTCCGAGCTGAGCTGCAGAAGTCCCTGAGGCTGGGACGTACTTGGCATGTTGAGGAAGCGCAAGGCAGCCAGTGTACTGAGAAAGCTGTGTGTGACGGGAGATCATTTAGGGTTGAGGTGGGCTAAGTACACACAGGCAGGTCATGTATGCTCTTGAAAAAAATGCTAAGGAAACCAGATTTGATGGAAGGACTGCGAGCAAGCAAATAAAGCATCAGTTTTATGTTCTGATGGGATTACACAAGAAACTGCATTATCTGTATATCTTCTGCATTTCTTTAATATTTGTATTCATATTATTTTTTAAACTATTTGCATCCTCTACTCTGCTGTGACAAATGATGCTTTGAGACTGACTAAAATGAATCCTGATAACTGAACATTGGATTTGGCAACATGGAGGCCACTGGTGATCCTGACAGAGGAAATTTCTGAGGAGTATTAAGGCAGGTAAAGCCTAAAAGAAGTGAAGCCAAGGGAAAACTGAGCAGAGGACGGTAGAGATAGCAAGAATAGACAAATTTTTAAGTTTGCTGTAAAATGGAGCAAAAATGAATCTGAAGTTGCAGAAGCCAGAGGGGTTAAGAAAGGAGATGTTCCATTCTGTGTGCATGCTAATGGGAAAAATCTGGTAGAAAAGACATTTTTTAAAAATTATGATCTAGGAAAGGGGGAGGATATTTGAAAGAAGTCAATCTATGAGAGGAGTGAGAAAGGAAAAGATCTAGTCTGCAAAGGAGGATAAATTGGCACTAGATAGTAGCAGAGACAATACATCTTATTTTAATATGAAGGAAGGAGAGAGAAATACATGGCTGTAGATGTAGAAAGGTTGGTAGATTTGGTGATGGGAAGATACAGAAGCTTCCTGATGGCTCATATTTTCTCAGTGATATAAAGGTAAGAAATTTGAGGGGTAAATATGGGGAGATCAGGAGGCTTGGCAACTTAGGCCTTCCAACATACCCATATTTTCTAAATCATTCCTAATAACTTTGCTTTGGGAGCTTTCAGAGGGCAGAAGCTATGCTCTCCTTGTCTTTTTCTGGATTTAGAAGTTGTATATAAGGAAGAGATGTATATTATATAAAAAAAAAAAGTAGTTGCTATGATGCTAGATGGCCAGGACATTAAAGTTTGCCTAACTGGAGTCTTGGGGCAGGGCAGGGAGAGAAGCAATCTTGATTTATGAAATAGTATGTCATTGTGTGGATCATAACAAACTGGAAAACTCTTCAAGAGATGGGAATACCAGACCACCTGACTTGCCTCCTGAGAAATCTGTATGCAGGTCAAGAAGCAATAATTAGAACTGGACATGGAACAACAGACTGGTTCCAAACTGGGAAAGGAGTACATCAAGGCTATATACTGTCACCCTACCTATTTTACTTCTATGCAGAGTACATCCCATGTGAAATGTTGGGCTGGATGAAGCACAAGCTGGAATCAAGATTGCTGGGAGAAATATCAATAATCTCAGATGACACCACACCTATGGCAGAAAGTGAAGAGGAACTGAAGAGTCTCTTGATGAAAGTGAAAGAGGAGAGTGGAAAAGTTGGCTTAAAATTCAACATTCAGAAAACTAAGATCATGGCATCCAGTCCCATCACTTCATGGCAAATAGATGGGGAACAATGGAAAGAGTGATAGACTTTATTTTTTGGGCTCCAAAATCACTGCAAATGGTGATTTCATCCATGAAATTAAAAGATGCCTGCTCCTTGGAAGAAAAGCTATGACCAACCTAGACAGCATATTAAAAAGCAGAGACATTACTTTGCCAACAAAGGTCCATCTAGTCAAAGCTATGGTTTCTCCAGTAGTCATGTATGGATGTGGGAGTTGGACTATAAAGAAAGCTGAGCACTGAAGAAGTGATGCTTTTGAACTGTGGTGTTGGAGAAGACTCTTGAGAGTCCCTTGGACTGCAAAGAGATCAAACCAGTCAATCCTAAAGGAAATCAGTCCTGAATATTCATTGGAAGGACTGATGTTGAAGCTGAAACTCCAATACTTGGCCACCCATTGGGAAGAACTGACTCATTGGAAAAGACCCTGATGCTGGGAAAGATTGAAGGCAGGAGGAGAAGGGGACAACAGAAGATGAGATGGTTGGATGGCATCACTGACTCAGTGGACATGAGTGTGAGCAAGCTCTGGGTATTGGTGACGGACAGGGAAGCCTGGCGTGCTGTAGTCCATGGGGTCGCAAAGAGTCAGACACAACATAGCGACTGAACTGAACATTTGAAATGTCACTTTTTGGGCAAAAAGAAATTGAAGCACAGGCGGTACACACCATGACTCAAAAACTCAAGAAGCATATACTCATCAGGTGTTTTTAATCTTCTAAGAATTCAAGGGAGTTTTAATGATTACTTTTATTTAAATCACACCTACAGGCTGACACCTGGCTTTTTAAGTCACATTATTAAGCTTACATCTCACTGTTACCATTTAGCCTACTATCTATTTTATGATCTGAAGATGAATCTTATAATCAAAATCTCAAATGCACCTATTGTGGGTTTTTTTAATTTTATTTTACTTCATTCAACATTTTTGTTAATCTACTGAAGGGAATGCTTACCAAAATCAGTTACCTGATCATTGTCCCTGAACTTGGGTGTGGCCAGCCTGTACTACCAGCAACCATACATTTACCTAATTAGAGAACAATAAAATTGACCTTTGAAAATAAATACAAAGGGCTTCTCTTGTGGCTAGGTGGCAAAGAATCCACCTGCCCATGCAGGAGACAGTGGATTCAATCCCTAATCTGCGAAGATCCCACATGCCACAGAGCAACTAAGTCCATAAGCCACAACTATCAGGCTTGTGTTTTACAGCCAGGGAACCACCAAATACTGAATCCACGTGCCACAAGCACTGAGGCCTGCAAGTCCTGTGGCTCATGCTGTGAAACAAGAGAAGCCACCACAATGAGAAGGCCGAGGACTGCAACTAGAGAGGAGATCCCACTCTCCACAACGAGAGAGGCCCACACAGTGACAAAGACTCAGGACAGCCAAAAATAATAAAAATAAATTTAAAATTATTTTTTAAAAAAGATTTTAAAAAAGAAAGTAATGCTCATGACAAGTATGAGAAAGTGTTTTTCCTTCCCCTTTTTAATGGTGGGCTTCCCAGGTGGCTCAGTGGTAAATAATCTGCCTGCCAAGCAGGAGACTCAGGTTCAAATCCTGGGTCAGGAAGATCCCCTGGAGAAGGAAATGGCAACCCACCCCAGTATTCTTGCCTGGTAAATTCCATGGACAGAGGAACCTGGCAGCCTACAGTCCATGGGGTCGCAGAAGAGATGGACATGACTTGGGAACTAAACAACAACATATTAAGGGTACCATTTGTTACTTATGTGTATAAATATTATTACAATTTGGGACTACCCAATCTTCAATAGAACAAGAACTAAGAATAAATCAATGAACACTTGAAAATATTTTCTACAAGTCTATTTAGTCTCATTTTCTGGTGAAATTTAAGTTCAGCCTCATTAACACTCATGTAAAGAGATTTGAAAGTCACCTTTCTGTAATACTTTTGGGTTTTGTTATACAGTTTCCTTCAACTTGGTCATCTGGTAATAGTTCTTCAACAACTTAAAGCCTCCTTATGAAGGACTGCTGTGAATACTCACATCTGCACATTTCTAAAGGTTCCCAGGTGCACACTTCTCCTCCATGTCAGCATAAGTCCAGTTTTTCAATCTTTGGGCTAGATGCAGTTGTTTTTGTTTAACAGGATAGTACACCTTAAGGATGCCTTTATCCATTACAGCATTTAATAAGTTGATTTTAATCGCTATTTGTTTGTCTCTAACCCCCTCTAGACCATAAACCGTGAGATCAGGGACTATGTCTATTTAGTTCTTTGTCTCCTTAACCTGACACATAGTCAAAATGTCAGTCCCTCAGTCATGTCTAACTCTTTGGGACCCCATGGACTGTAGCCTGCCAGGCTCCTCTCCAGGGATTCTCCAGACAAGAATATTGGGGTGGATAGCCATTTCCTTTTCCAGGGGATCTTCCCAACTCAGGGATCAAACCCACATCTCCTGTGTCTCCAGCGCTGCAGGCGATTCTTGGCCGCCTGAGCCACCCGGGAAGCGGCTGACACATGAAAGAGGTAAATTAATTATAGGTTGAATCATTTTGGAGGGTGGTTATGAAGTCCCCACAGCCACTGCCACTCACCTGTGAGATCCAGCGTTCTGTCCACAAAGACCACTGATGCCCTGCCTGAGGCCGTCTTCCTCCTGTTCTTGGCAGGAGCAAAATTGGCCAGATCTGCAGCGATGATCCGACTGAGCGAACCTACAGCAAAGCACTCCTCTCGCACCCCTAAATGCTCACACAGGGCACTGAGCCCTGACACCAGGCACCTAATCTGCAGCAGCAGCTCGGGGGTCAGGGCAGCGGCATCCACCTCAGCCAGGCTTCCCAGCCTCCTTCTGTCAGGTCGCGCACTGTTGAGGATATGCACATCCTGGGGTAACAGTGGGAAAAGGGAAGCAAAAGCTGGAGTCAGGGCCAGGTGGGGAGCTACAGGGGCGAGTAACAACGGTATGTGCAGCACCTCGGCTGTGTAGTTCATGTTGCCCATCCACTCACACAGCTTCTCCTCCAGTTGCTCGAATACTGGCTGCTGCCCTTCCAACTCGGCTGCTGCCGCCGGCGGCACGTGATTAGCCGTAAGATGGACTGCGTGGTTCACAGCCGTGACCACCACGCAGTACTGGAAGTGACTTCGGCTGATGATGTCCCGCAGGGTCTCCACGATCCGGCCTTTCAGCAGGGAGCTCAACACAAACACTGCCTTGGGCTGCTCGGCTCCGCCACCAACTGCGGCGGGCTCGAACTCGCGCAGGTAACACGCAGGGCTCCCCACCGCCTCCAGCAACCGCGAGGACCCGCAGCCCCAGTGCAGGCTTTCCGCGCAGGCGGCGTCCAGGTAGACCACGGCCCGTTTCACTTTGGCCAGCACCTGCTCCCAGGCTTGCTGGGTAAAGGACAGCACGCCGGTAGTGTTCATTGTTGGGAATTCGCAGACTCGGGGCACCGAGTGCAGAACTTCTCGCAGAACTCACAGCTTCCGGGAATTGGGCTCCAAGAGACATTGACAGTCAACACAGTACACGTGGGGCGGCCTCTGACTTGTCCAGTGTGGCGCAAAGTAATGACGCCACGGAGCGTGATTGGCTAGTGAGGAAATCCGTCGCGGAAGAATTGTTAGGGCTGAGATGAAATGGGCGGGGCTCCGAGCCTCCAGGGTGCCAGGGTAGGTTCGTGGAAGTGGGAAGGAGCTCAAGAAATAGCTGAGGAATTTTGTCCTCCCCTCCCTCTCTGTTCAGATTATCCTTCGCTGCTCCTTGAGAAATCTGAGGACTGATAAAACCTAATTTGAAATATGATGTTTTTCATGGACCTGAACACATCTCTTTAAACGTACAGCCACTTTGCCCAAATTAAGAGCGGCCAGAGAAGATTAAAAACAACCAACTACTGTGAGGTTTTATTGTTTATAGATTACTATCCCATACATTATTGGTCACAAACCTGTAATACACATACCAGTTTCGCTTTCACTTTCTCTACCTTCCTTCCCTCCTCTCATTGGCACTAAACCTTGACCTGCTTCAAAATTCGAGAATCCAGCCCTTTCTCCTCATTCATCCATCTTTGTTCTCACTGCCTTAATCCACCGTCGTCACTCAACTGGACAATAGCAGTGACCTCTCCCATCGTTTCCCCGTTTTCCAGCTCTTCACCCTTTGATTCACTTTTCTTCCTAGTAAACTAAGCTTGTTCAGCCATTTTTCTGCTTAAAACCTCTCCTAGCCCAATTGCCTACAGATCCAGCCAACGCATTATAATGGCACCAGAAACGTTCACAATTTTTCAATTTCTCTCCAGCCACTCCTAGCTTAGAACATTAAATGCCTGCACAATGAAGTCAACAGATTGAGCCCAGATTGCATTATAGGTTCAGTTTGTTCAATCACTATTTATTAAGCACTTATTGTGATCACTGAGCTAGGCTCCAAAACAGTAGCTAATAAGATATATTACATGATCCATGAAAAATATACACCTCTGCTAAGTACTTGACATATCATGGAGTAAGTTTTAAGATACTTGTTTTCCTTAACATATCTGTTCTACTAGATGGGGCACTAGAAGCTTGGCTTCCCCAGCACTAGAAAATAACAGGTATTAAATAAATGTTGAATAAATGTTTGTTGAATTCATATCAGTATAATAAATAGTACATTCAACCAACTTTTAATGCATATGTACAATATTCCATACATTGTGTTGGGCACTGAAGATATAGATAGAAGCCATCCACAGCCTTGCCTTCAAAATAACCTGAAGTAAAAGGACTCAAAATAACCTGAAGTAAAAGGTTTGGCGAAAGTTTTACTTTCGTTTTAGGTGCAAAGAATTCATTAACAAAAGAAACCACTTATTAAACACAAACAATTTTTAATATTTAAGAGTTAATATTTAACTTAATTTCAATATAGAATCATTAAAAGAAAAGAAATAGAAACAATAGAGAGAGTAATGGCATAAACATCACCAAGTTGGGTCAAAACCTGCATCCCGTCTTGAACAGCACTGGGAAGTCCTGAGTAACAGCAATCTGGAGTCCCATTAGGGGAAAGGGTCCTGGGCGGTGCGTCCACTCCATGGTTGAGACTTCAGATTGCAGTTTGGGGGGTGGAGGCGGGCTCCCATTTATAATCCCAGGCTGAAAACTAATATCATCATCAGTTGCAGGCGCTACTTGAGCCCCAGGGGCTCAAGAAATTCTAAGACCCACTCCCTTTCTTATCGAAGTTGCTGCTTGACTTGCTGGTAACAGCTGGTGTACTTGCAGGCAGACTCATAGTCCAGGCAGGGTGCAGGCAGGTCGAAAGCTGGTCAGAGGCCTGTTGTCCTACTTTCTGAAGCCTGAACAAGACTTTTCATTTCCCTAACACACACAAGTAAAGCAAGCAAATGCAATAAAACATTACAGAAGCATTTTTTATTTTAAAGTTTGAGCTATAAAGTGGGAAAAATAAATTCTAAGCAAAGGAAAAAGGGAAGTGGTCAGAAGAAGTTTCATACAGGACATAAGTTTTTATTTGTCTTCAAAGAAAACCAGGTGTTAACCAGGTGTACGGGATGAGGAAGGGCATTCCTGGCAGCCCAAGCAAAGAAGGAAGCATAAACAAAGCTACAGAATTAGGAAAACTTACAGTATGTTCTTTGGAGCTACAAATGGTTTACTGTGGCTTGAGTGTCTTCTTTAAAGAGAGGCCCATGAAGAAATAGAAGCTAGGATATAGAAAAGAATGGACTATATTAGAGTGAGTCTTATTTCCATATTCTAAATAGTAGCAGCCAATGGGGAGCTATTAAAGTACAATCTTCTCTTGGTAACCCTATGCTAGAAGTTTGGTTCCAGTACAGCCCCCGCCCCGACATCTTACAAATAACAAAATCCCATATGCTCATCTCTTATATAAAATGGTGTAATATTTGCATACAACCTACGTACTGTGCACTTTAAATCAGGTTTAGGTTACTTGAAATGTCTAATACAATGTAAGTGCTATGTAAATGTTTGTAAATACAAGCTAAGTAAATAGTTGTTGGTATACGGCAAATATAGGTTCTGCTTTTTGAAACTTTCTGATTTTCTTTTCAATTATTTTCCATCCAAAGTCCATGGATGTGGAACCCACCAATATGGAGGACCTGAAGGTATTTTTAGGAGCAGAAACATTTATTCACATCTTCAGTTTAAGGGAAAAAATACTCTAAATGGAAAATAATTTGAATGGAGTAAGATTTAGGGCAGGAAGGGCAGCTAGAAAAAAGCAACAGCAACACCTCTGGAAAACAGTACATAAGAATACTACTAATAAAGGTAGTAGATAGCCTGGGATTTATGAAGAGATGTTAAGAAGATAGAGACAAAATCCAGGTGACTGGATTGACAAAGGAAGAGGCAGAGGGAAAATCACAGATTAATGGTCAGCTTTCTATTTGGGTAACTAGTAAGTGGCAGTCACAAAGATGTGGAAAAGCAGATTGAAGAATAAATATACTGAATTTGATTGGGACATGTTTTTGTTTCTGTTTTTTTAACTGTGGCAAAATATATGAAATTTACCATCTTAACCATTTTTAAGTGCACAGTTCAGTATTTTCAGTTTTCCAACCAATATTCAGAACGTATTTGTCTGCTGAAACTGAAACTCTATTAACAATTCTCTAATCCCCCCACCCAAGCAACCACCATTCTACTTTCTGTTTCTAGGAGTGACTATTCTAGGTCCCTTATATAAATTCAATTATATAATATTTATCTTTTTGTGACTGACTTATTTCAGTTAGTAATATCCTTAAAGTTTCTCCATTTTATACCATGTGCCAGAATTTCCTTTTTTTTAAAGGCTGAATAATATCTCCCTGCCTTTTCATACTGTTCATACAAATAGATGGGGGAACATCTACATACAAATATACAAACATACAAATAGATGGAGAGATTTTATTTTCTTGGGCTCCAAAATCACTGCAGATGGTGACTGCAACCATGAAATTAAGAGATGCTTGCTCCTTGGAAGAAAAGCTATGACCAATCTAGACTGCATATTAAAAAGCAGAGACATTACTTTGCCAACAAAGGTCCATCTAGTCAAAGCTATGGTCTTTTCAATAGTCACGTATGGATGTGACAGTTGGACTATAAAGAAAGCTGAGTACCGAAGAAGTGATGCTTTTGAACTGTGGTGATGGACAGATCTCTGAGCAACATTTCTGGATCTGCAGAAGAAGGGAAGGCAGTGAGGGAATAATTTTGATGTTATAATTTTGATAAAGGCATAATTTTATATAACATCTTCAAGCTACCTATCTTTCAAGTCTCCCCTGGTAGGAGACAAAGATACCTTTAACCAAGGAAGTGTATCCAGGCAAAGAACTCAGTTTGCAAGCCAGAAAGGAAGTGATATTTTAAAGAGTAGTTATTAGTGATTTATGGGCTTCTCTGCTTGTGAAAATTTGTATTTTCAAAGCTTAGCTCAACTGCTACCTCCACCATGAAGGTGACTCTGATATATTGATTATTATTTATCAGTTCTTCAGTTCAGTTTAACTAATGCCTTGAAAGAAAAGCTCATTTCAGGCAGCTGAAAGGATAAAGAGGCTCCTTAGCAAATGGCAGTTTGCCTCCCATGAAACTATCAAAGGTTGTTACAGACTTATTGAATGGTAAAATAGATAAATAGACAGGACTGTGAGTGATCGCCTTATGAAACTCTCAAGCAGAATGTAAAATCTTTATTTCATTAGCAGAGGCTAAGATCTCCTTAGTGCTAGGCACAACACCAGGAATTAGAATGACACATAAGATGATGCCCTTTTAGAGAGACGACATGGTGAAAAATCTTAGGAAAATAGATACGTAGTTAAATAATCACTACACGATGTGACAGACACATGCCACTGAATCGGCACAGTGTACAGAAAGGAGTGTTTAGCTCTGCACTATCCACTCCAGAATAACTCTGATCTCATCTGTATATCCTCATCCTCCAGCCCTCCTCCCACTCCAGCTATATTCTGGGTTCCTTGAATGCCCCAAGTATGCTTCTGCCTCATGGTCTTTGCACACGCTATTCTCTCCATCTGCTAAGGATTCTCCCAGAAATTCACCAGTTTCCTTCTTTTCCTTCAGGTCTCTACTCTTCTACGGCTTCATTAGAGTGGCCTTTCCTACCATATAACATGACGTCTCATCCCTCGTCATCAGTTTTCTCTGGGTCCCACTTTCCTGTCTATTCTATCATCCTTATCACCATTTGACATACTGTACATTTATCTGTTTATTATCTTTCTCATTAGAATGAAAGCTTCATGAGAGGAAGGACTTTGTTTTACTCACAGCTGAATTTACATAGTTTAGAAGTGTCTTCAGAACTTGGTAGGCCCTCCGTATTTATAGGATAAAGAAATGCGGTTCAGGAAAGATTTTAAAAAGTTGATTGTATCTCAACAGACTTCAGAAATATGCAAGGGATTAACCTCTCCAGATAAGGGAGACTGATAATAGCAATACAGGAACATTCAATGGTGCACACAACCATGCGAAATCTTCAGTGAGGTCTAACTCTTCGCGGCCTTACCCTGTAGCCTGCCAACTTCATCTGTCCATGAGATTCTCTAGGCAAGAATACTGGAGTGGGCTGCCATGCCCTCTTCCAGGAGATATTCCCTACCCAGTAATGGAACCTGTGTCTCTTTACCACTGAGCCTGCGGAGAGGTCCAATATTTAACGGTAACGAGGATAAAAGCCACATGACTTAAATAACATAAGATGGGGTGGCACTGGTGGTATAAAAACATTTTATTCTTCTATTAAGACCCAGTTTTCCCTTGTAGGAGAGTTAATTTTTCACCACCCTTCCGACTTTCTCAAAAAACTGAGCGCTCTTTAACGGTGGGGGTGGAGGGCTGTGTTTTACTCATATTTTTATCTCCCAAGTTCTTAAACAGGATATATTCAATAACTGTTAAAAAAAAAAAAAGGAAAAAATATCATAAAGTACTTAAGAAATGGACAGTTTGATATACACGAGCACGGAAAAGATCTTCAAGACATTGCTGAGGAAAAAAAGGCAAACAAAAGAAGTACACAATAATATGTACAGTTCTGCACACTTTAAGGCTCATTAATCTCAGGTTCTTCCACAACAATATACTTGAAACAACTATGTATAAAATTTCATAATGCTGCGCATGAAACAGAAAAACAAGACCTACGTCTGGAAAGGAGGGTGGTGGATGAGGTCTTTTTGACAAGGAGAACGCATTCTTCATTTTTTGGTTTGCCTTTTGTTTACTGTTAAAACTATTTTTCAAGAAAGTGCGCATGAATTAGATTTCTTCTCTAATGAGAAACAGGGACTGACAGGATAACGATTTTATATCACTTCTTATACAAATGAAAAATGAAACGCCTTTCGGAAGATTTAGAAAAACAAATCAAAACCGGTAGAGAAGACAACGCAGAAAGTAACAAGGCTGTACGCTCCAGCGGTAGAAAGACAAGTCGCCAGAGCCGAGATTGGGGGAGGGGAATCTGAGCCAACGTAGAGCGTCACTGGAGAAAGCCACGCTGAAAGGCCGGCGGGATCCCGTGGGGGGCGGGGCCAGCCACGGTGCGCATGCGCACCCAGACTCAGGTGGCCGCCGCCGCGGAAGTGAAGCCACCTAGAGACGCCGCGCCGCTTGGGTGCTGCTGCGCGTGCGCGGGCGGAGCGGCGCCGGAGTCGTCTGCTTTGCCGCCTCCGCGGCTGTCTGCCCTGGATTTCAGTCTCGTGCTTCCTTCGTCCGCTCGCCGGCGGGTTCGCGCCCCTCTCGAGCCCCTGGTCAGCGAGGCAGGGGAAGGGGTTGGAGGGGGCTGTTGATCACCGCCCTTAAGTTGTGCTCGGGGCGGCCATGTCGGCCGGCGAGGTCGAGCGCCTAGTGTCGGAGCTGAGCGGCGGGACCGGAGGGGATGAGGAGGAAGAGTGGCTCTATGGCGGTACGGAACTTCCTGTCCCTTCTCTCTCTCCCGGGTTCTCTCAGGCTTCCCCTCCCGACCCGCAAACTGCCGGCATCCCGGGCCCCTCACGCCGCCGCCTGCGGCCTTCCGTGCGGAGCTTCTCCGGCCTGCCTTAGGCCGAGCGCGGCGTGCGCGTTCCCCGCCCCCCTCCGCCTCCTCCCGCCCAGCCCACGCCCCCAACGCGCAAAGAGCCAGCGACTGCCGGGCCCGGCTGGGCCGGGGGCGCGGGGTCGGAACCCAGCCTCGCTCTCCTCCGCGCCCGGGCTTCTCGGCCGCCTCGCCTCTGCACTCTTTCACTTGTTTCTTGTATCGATTCTGAGCCTTGTTGGCGTGTTTGTTGTTGCCCTTTGACTGTAGGATGCCCTTTTTGTCCCACAAACAGTCGTTTTGTAATAATAGCTGAATAAAGTTGATGCTGTAAAACTAACGTCTTGTTTCTTGATGGTCAGTTTGTGTGGAATGCACCTGCAAGGGTACCTCCTTGTCTGAAAGTCGTGCTTTAAAAATAATTAATTAAAAGAGTGAGAGAAAGAGATGGAATACATTATGGCCCATAAAGAAAATCCCGAATGTCTCCTGTATTAAGGTGAAATTTTTCTTTTTTAAGAGACTGCGCTTTAACCCACATAGAAGTACCTCATGTCCCTTAGGCTTATGGTTTTCAGTATCATCTCGTGTATCTATCTTTTCCACAAAATGAATTTACTGCATCTTTCACTTCCCCGTTGAGAGTTATTTGACATTTGTTTTTTAACTTCCATGAAGTCACAGTCCCTTTTCGTCTGTTAGCAGCGCTAAGTTTGCAAGTTAATGTTTGTGAAGTGCCTAAAAGGCATATTCTCGATTGTGTTCAGAGTAGTCTAGTAAAAGTGCATGTTTGGGCACCTTGCCGCTCCTTGACGTGACTTTGACAGATTTTGATTTTGGTAAACTTGTAAAATACATTACCTTTGGTGCAAGATTTAGTATTAGTACTCTTTGAGATGTAACTGTGTAGGGTTTCTTTTAGAAAGATCTAGAAATCTTTAATCCTTAAAAGTTGGTTTTTTAATTTACTTTTCATTAAAAGCATAATCTTGTTAAGTCGTTATAAGGTGATCTAACTCTGGATGTGCTTATAGGCCCATGGGACGTGCATGTGCACAGTGATTTGGCAAAGGACCTAGGTTAGTGCTTGTGATGATCCCTTCAGATTTTCATAATAACGGTTTCTTTAAGAGTGATTTGTTTGTTAATCTTATTTATTTATGTATGTATTTTTTTTGGTAGATGAAAATGAAGTTGAAAGGCCAGAAGAAGAAAATGCCAGGTTAGTGAAATTTCTTGTTGATACTTAACAAAGATTGTGTGGTACAGTGGTCCTGTCAACAGACTTGTCAAAATTATTTCATTGTAATCATTGGCTTGAATGAGATTGGAAGACACTGAGTCCTTTATGGTTTATTACTATTTCAGGATGTATCTTATACCAATTCTGTTTCTTAATAGCCTAGGGGACAAAAAGGTTTTGAGGTAAGGGTTTGAATATTTTTCATATTAAGTAACTTCATAACCTTAAGTGAGCTCAGTAGTGGAATATACAGGATAACCATTACACTACTAAGGAAAAAAGGTTTAAATTTTTAAAAAATAAAGGATTATTTGGGTAACTACTTTGACAACTTAACAACTTAAGTATTTCAAATTTAAAATTAAAAGTGGAATTAATGAATTTGTTATAAGATTGAAAGCATTTGTTACATTATTAAAAAGTCTGAGTGTCATTTATTGAGCATATCAGGGAGCCAGAAACTTACCCTCAATTTGAAATAGCTCATGGATACAAGTACATGGATACACGCTGACATTACTCTGACCAGATTCCTTAGTGTCTTATAATGGGGGAGGCATGATTGCAAAAAGGACTTTTAAAGAATATTTGGGTTTAAAAAGAGGAGAAAATGCCACTTCACACCCACTAGGATGGCTGTAATCAAAAGACAGGTAGTAACAGGTGCTCCTGAAAATACAGAGAAATTGTAACTCTGATGGTGGAGTTGTAAATGGTGCAGCTACTATGGAAAACTGTCTAATAGTTCCTCTAAAGGTTAAAATGTAGAGCTGCCACATGTTCGTGATCCAGGAATTCTACTCCTAGATACATTCTTTAGAGAAATTAAAACACACATCACAAAAAGTTTTATGTGAATGTTCATAGATAGCAACATTATTCATAATAGCCAAATATGAAAGTAACCCAAATGTCCATTAAATGATGAATGAACAGATTTAGAAAAGTGGTATATTCATAAGTTGAAATACTGTTTGCCAATAAAGAAAAACAAAGTACCGATATGTATTAGAATACAGGTGAACCTTAAAAGCATTATGCTTAGTGAAAGAAGCCAGCCACAGAGGACTAAGTACTGCGTTTCTAATTATATTAAGTGTACACAGTAGGTAAATACAAAGAGACAGAAAGTAGTTAGTAGTTACCGGGGTAGAAAAAAAATGGAGACCAACCAAATCTGTAAGATTTCTTTTTGGGATGATGGAAATGTAATTAGATAACAGTATTTTGTCTTCATACTTAAAAATCTTCTGGTTGTATGCTTCAGATGAGTAGATTGTATGGTATATGAATTGTATCTCTGCTGTTATTTTTTTAAAAGTGAATGAAGGGAAGAAGTGAGAAATGGAAACAGCTTAGGGGGTGTTGAACTTATTCTTCGCTTAAAAATACCCCTATTTTGGACGTATCTTTTTTTTTTTTATTAACTCAGTACTGTATCATCTGAAATCTTGCTATTTAATTTTGAAATGGATATATCCAAACCAGTTCCTAACCCTGATCTCAATAAATCACAAAGTTAGGATTTGTGTAGTGTACAGTGATGAAGGTAATATTACTTCCTATCCTCTTTTTCAGTTGGTCCAGAAATTAAGGATAATAACATGATTTTGTGAACTAATTTTTATTTTATTTTGTTAATATGAGTTCTTGGCTACCATTCTTTTTTTTTTTTTTTGGCTACCATTCTTGAAGTTTATTTTCTGATTTCTTACTTCCTCAATACACAGCCTGATTAAATTGATTGGAGAGGAAGCCCTCTCCCTCCCTTGTCATTGTCAAAATATCTACATGTTCCTTATTAGCACTTTATTTGGAAAGCTGTTTATGTCATCCAAAGTAAAAGATCTATCTTTAAAATTTTATTTTTCTAGAGAAAGCTTATAATTTTACCACATATCTAGCATTTTAGTGGTGATAGAGAATAAAAGCTTGTCTGTTGGGCACGAGCACCTGACAAACCTGTGTTCTGGTATTCAGAGTGGTACATATTACATTGCCCTAAATGAGCGAGCTCCTGCTGTTAGTTTTCCCCAGATTCTTTGTGACTAAAAAAGTGACTAACCCATCCTTGAAATTGTCATTAACCATTGCATTGTGCGATCTCTGACATGTTGCATTGATCCAAGTTTCGGTTAAATATACTGTTTTGTGACATTAAAAGAACAAGCCCAGCTGGTTTCTGAGAAATGTACTGAATAGTTATAGTTGCATATTTTTTTCCTTGGGCCAGTGTAGAATAATGAAAATTTAACAGATAAATTGTCAGGTTTTACCCTTCATTTTGCTTTATTTGGAGATTGTATTATGAAAAAAAAAAAACACTTCAGAGATTTAATTGATTCCTATAGAAACTGTTTGACAAAAAGTGAAGTTTAGAAGAGATTAGCAGGAATTCAGTGAAAAGAGCTTTGAACTGTATCAACATCTGGACGTTTTTCCTAGAAATGCTTTACCTAAATAATTGTGAGTTGCCTTGTACCTGAGTTTATTTATCTGTAAAATGAGGTTAATGGTTAATTTCTACTATAAAAATTATAATTGTTAAAAATATAAAAAACCAATTGCATTACACTACTGGGACTTTGACTTCATGGATAATGGTCATATGCTGTCTCGTGAAAATAAGAGTGTTTATTATTGTTTAGCAATTTTGTTATAACAGGGCAAATTCAAGTTAATAACTAGCCTTAAAAAAGTATTTTTGTCATGTGTGAAAATTACATCTGGAGCTCTTCACTGCCAAACTGGAAGGCAGTCTTAAATGAAAATTAACTTTTTTTTTTTAGTCTTAAAATTTGTTTTTTATTTGACAAAGGACATATATCCAATAAGGTGAAACTATAGAATGAGGAAGAAGCTTGTGTGTTAACTGAATACTGGGTTAAAATGATCATACTACCCATCTGAGTTCCTTTGGCACCAGGGAAAAGAGGAAACTGTTGCATAGACCTTGGCCGTTCCTACAGTAACTCAATGTTCAAGGTAGTTTTAGGGTAAATAAGATTAAGTATGATGCATATTTTAAAAATGTAAAAAACTCAAATTGTTCCCCACCATCAAACTGCAAATTTGGCATCATTAACAAACTGTGGATGCAATTCCATTTTACTTACAGTGTTGAATGTACATGTTGTGTATAGGCATTAGGAATAGCAGAGTAAGACAAGTGATTTTTACCATCTTTTTTCTTATCCAACGGAGACAGTAATTTCAAGAAACTATCAGACATAGCTTAAAAATACTACAGTGCTCCATCCTTCAGAAAAGTAATACAAAGCGTGTGCTTGTTTTTGTTGCTTGTAGTGCCAATCCTCCATCTGGAATTGAAGATGAAACTCCTGAAAATGGCGTACCTAAACCGGTAACACAAGGCTTTGAGATCTGGTTACTTCTCTGTTCAAAATCTTTATCTGTAGTTTCCCGTTCACCTAGGAAAAAACCCCAAATTTAGCATTACTTGCAGTATTTTGCATGAGAATTAGTGGGAGGAAACTCTAGATGAAATGGAGCATTTACAAAGTCTTAATGTTTATTGCTTTAATAAAGAGCAGTTTATTATTAATAGCCTAGTTTTTTCAAAGCAAACACTGAGTCTTGCAACCCAAGTTTATCAAGTGTTTTTAGCAGATATATCTATTTTATTTATATATATATATGTGTGTGTGTATGACAGTCTGACCTCATGCCTGTTAAAAGTGATGATTTGCAGGTGAACAAATCATTGGTCTTAGGAATATTTTAACATGCTTTAATCCTATAAAAAAGAAATTGTATTCTGCTAGCTCGAACTTGTATACAAAAAACTTAGCCTATGAGTTCTACTTTTTAATTTTACTGTTATGTGACTAAGCACAAAAAAGCCTTTTAGAGTCAAAATAAAACCTTTGTGTATGGCCCAACTTTTACTCATAGAAACAAAGTATTCCCTCAGTCATTTGCGTGCAGGGCCTCTACTGTGTGTAAATGATTGTCAGGAGTAAATGAACTGTTTTTTAACTGTGGTGATTTTAACCATGACTCTGTGACCCTTAAAAATTATTTTCCTTTTACCTTCATGTTCTTTCTGTTAAGAATTCCTCAAATTTTCTTAAGTTTGTCTTCTAGATATTTTAGTATGTTGCCTTAGATCTTTTTTTAAGAGCAACAGTTCTTAATAGGAAGAATACATGTGGTGTTATTTACAAAAAGACAATGATGAGAAAAACTTTTACTTAACATCGTTATCCTTTTGTCATGTAAAACGTCAGAGTTGTAAATGAGTTGCAATAGGCAGCAGCACTATAACTTTTTCCTTAAAAGGAGCTCAAAAAATGCAAAGCAGTTACCTTTTCCATCTCAAATGTTGAAATGGATTAATGAGTGCGTTTTGTGGTGGTTTTTTTGGTGTAGAAAGTGACTGAGACTGAAGATGATAGTGACAGCGACAGTGATGATGATGAGGACGATGTTCACGTCACTATAGGAGACATTAAAACAGGAGCACCACAGTATGGGTGAGTTATTATTAAGTAACAGTTGTATGTGCTTAAATCAAAGGCAGTGTGCCTGTATCAGGCAAGTAGTGATTGATTCCATTGTTTTTACAATTTTTCCATCTGACCAGGATATGAATTCTTATTAAAATTTCATCTGATAAATTGCTAAGACAGGTACAAGTTCTTGTCACAAGGAAAAAAAAATGTTTGTAACTATCTGTGGTGATGGATGTTAACTAAACTTACTGTAATCGTTGTGACAATTTATACATATATCAAATCATTCTGTTGTAAACCTAAAGTTAATACAGTATTATATGTCAGTTATAGGGCTTCCCAGGTGGCACTAGTGGTAAAGAACTCGCCTGCTAATGCAGGAGACATAAGAGACACGGATTTGATCCCTAGGTCGGGAAGATCCCCTGGAGGAGGGCATGGCAACCCACTCAAGTATTCTTGCCTGGAAAATCCCAGAGGAGCCTGGAGGGCTATGGTCTATAGGGTCACAAAGAGTCAAGATACAACTGAAGCGACTTGGCACGCATATGTGCATCTAGTTACATCTCATGATGTAAAGGGATTTCAGAATGAAATTTTTTTCCTTAAATATAAAGTTAGGTAAACTTGTGTGGAAGAAGCAGTTTTTTATTCTTGAAGTGTTTTTACAAATTAATTGAGTGCCACAGATTCTTTAATTAGAATTAGAAAACCTTAAATTGTTGTTTGCATCTATATTGTTTTTAACATTTTATTACTTTTCCAGACCTGAGTTTAGGTTCTTTAATTTTTTTGTTCAATAAAAACAATACCCAAAGTCCACTTTTTTGCTTTTTATAGTGTATTTTTCAAGTGGTTAATAATCCTGAGAGCTGTTCATGCCAATATCTTGTCTCAGGGTCTATAGTCTGTAAAGCTGAATCAAGTGAATGGACTGCTGAGGAATAAAGTATGGATTGTGATTTTGTTATGGTGGTAGAGTAAGAGTTGACATTTTTTTCTGTGCTTTTCAGTTTGGGTGTATACTGTGGTACCATTGCATTGGAAACAAACTTTTCATTAATTGCGCTATGGTTTATTAGGCAGTCTTATCTGAAATGGAACAATATATACATAAATACTTTTGAATATTTTACCTAGTAGAGAAATTTTTTGAAGTTGTTTCAGGAAGCTTAAAGGTTATTCAGTTGTCATAATTAGTTTTGCATTGTGATAATGACTGCTTGTGGAATTTTAAGACCCTAGCAACTTTTGGGGGGGCAGGATTTAAATGATTCATGTTAGGGTAATGTTTGATGTTCTCATTCCCACTTAAATGATTAGTGTTGAGCTTGTGATGTTAGTAAGCCTTTATGGTAATAGGCCTTTGTCATCTGGGCTTCCCTGGTGGCTCAGATAGTAGAGAATCCACCTGCCGTGCAGGAGACGACCTGGGTTCAATCTCTGGGTTGGAAACATCCTCTGGAGAAGGGAATGTCTACCGCCTCCAGTATTCTTGCCTGGAGAATCCCATGGACAGGAGGAGCTACAGCCCTGCTGGCGGGCTGCAGTCCATGGGGTCACAAAGAGTCAGACACAATTGAGTGACTGACACTTTGACTTTCTTTTTTATCTGCACTACACAGAAGGAACACTTTAAAATAATACCATAGTATTCATTGCATTTTTAGTAAATATTGTTCTCTAAAATTATTTGTATTTGTAAGTATAGAAGAATTAAAGGAAATGGTGATTATTTTTTATAAATATGACCAATTTTGGGGTAAGACTTTCATACAAATATTAAATACACATAGACTCCCATAGTACTTTATCTGAACTTTATTTCTTATAGCAGTTTCATGGATTGTAATTATGTTTGCATATTTATCACAGTTAGACTCTGAAATCTTTGAGTAGAAACCATGGTTTATGAATTTTCCTATTTCTTACATTGTCCAACATATGGTATTTTGTAGATGTTTATTTAGTAAATAGACTGCATGTTAAAAAACACAGTTGTGTTTGAACTTTTTTCTTCCCTCAACATTTGACCATTAAAATTTTCAAACATTCAAAGAAGTTTAGGGAATTGATGTGGACACCCATTTACTCATCAGCTGGATTATATAATCTATGTTTTGCTGTGTTTGCTGTATCACCTGTCTATGTACTACCTACCTCCATGCTTCCACCCACTCATCAGTCCATCTTTTCTTTTGTGTTTTTTAATGCATTTCAAACTAAGTTACAGATCTTTCTGGAGAGTATAAAGCTTTTTAAACCTTGCTATCTCAAGATATAGCCATTGAAAACTGAAAGAAAGCCAAGGAGAAAATAAAATTTGATGAATATTTACTTTGTGCAGTGTTTTCAGAAGCAAATTTAAAGAGCAAATTGTTTTTAAGGAACAGTGCTAAATTGGTTTATTGTAAGCTGCTAGAAAGTAAAAACTAGAATTGTTGTAGGTAACATACTTTTTGTTACAGAGTTTATTCTATCTATAAGGAGGGTAGGAAGAAAAGCAAATCTTAGGGTAGGAATAATTTACCTTGTATAGAAGAGTGGCTTCTCAGCTATGTCTTTGAAATTCATCTGCTCATTCATTAAATACTTTTTAAAGATAGCTTGTCTGGCATTCTTTTAATTGAAGATGGGAATATAAACTGTTCTTGTTTATCAAAAGTAGTGAGGAAGACAGACATGTGAGCAGACACTTTCGAGCTAGTCTGTGTAAGTACTTAGCCGGAAACATGTACAGTGATTTAAAAGGTTTGAGAGGACGGTTGCTAAAAGTCTACATGTGTTGAAGAGAAAATTCTAGAGGAGGTAGTATTTGAGTTTGTTTCAACAATTCTTGAGACAGAAGGAAATGGACTGATGGCTTTGGCAGAGGAAGCTACTTAGATGTAGTAGCAGCATGACTTAGAGGAATCAGAATGCTGGAGAATAACATAGATGAGAAAGGTTGCTTCTTTAAACCACAGAAGAGGGAAGGTAGTACATTTTTGCCATGCCATCATGGAACCTTTGAAGGTTACTAGGTAGGTCACATTTGAAATAAAAGTCTAGCAGAAGTAGTTGAGATGTGCTAGACAGATTAGTAGGTTTGAAGTGATCATGCACGGGGGATGATGATCAGCACTAAACAGCAGCAGTCCACAGGGGCGGATGGGATAATTTCACATGTGTGAATAAAGAGTAAATGGAAATAACGCGGTAATGGGTGGTTATAGACGGAAAAGGAGATAAAGGACTCAATGACTTGGAGATTTCTAGGTGAGTTCATTGTATACGTAACAGTGTATTACCATATATGGGTACGTTGGGAGGAGCAGGTTAAAATAAAATTTCTTGGCACATTTAATTTGAGGCTCCTTTAGACATCCAGGTACATGAGATCTAGCCCCTAGAGAAGCCTGAGATCTCATGGTGGCGGGGCAGCTATTGACTGGTGTCAGATTTACTTGAGTACAGTTTTCCAGACAGTGAAGCTTCTTTACGCACAGTGAATGCAAAGGCTTGGTGGCATTAAAAAAGAAAAGTAACATTTTAAAAGGCACAATGGGGAAGGGAAAGTAGTTGGATGGGAAGTAAAGAACTTCATGTAATGAACTATGGTAAGCCATAAATACTGTTTTGGTTTATCCTTTAGCAGCTCTGTTAGAGGACCATTTGGAGACAGTCCTTGTTTTTTGTACTTTGACTTTCAAATAGCTGGGACTTTTGTATATCTTATATAGATACCTCAGAGTGCTTTTGCTGTGCTGAACTTGATTGTTGAAATGTAAGTATTAAGAGGCAGGAACCATATTTGTCCAGTTCCTCATCCTCTCTCCTTAGCTTAGAACTATATGTGATACGTTGTTGGTACTCAAGCATTTATTGTTGTGTCTGACTCTTTCGACCCCATCGACGACTCTGTCAGGCTTCCCTGTCCGTGGGATTTCCCAAGCAAGAGTACTGGAGTGGGTTGCCATTTCTTTCCCCAGGGGATCTTTCCGACCCAGGAATGGAACCCATGGCTCCTGCTGCTCTCCTACATTGCAGGCGGCTTCTTTACCGCTAAGCCATGGGCGGAAGCATTTATTAGATTAATTAATTAGTCAATGAGATGATAAAACCTTTCAAGTTGATAATGATGGTCCTCCTTGATAGTAACAGATTTGTTTGGGCTACCTTAGATTTCTTACATTTATAGCAGTGGAGCTTTATACAAATATTTGAGTATTTTATTGAATATAGCCTTACTTTTTTTAGGCAGAATAACCTAGGTGTCACAATTAACACATAGGAGGCAAAAGATGAACATTATTAGGCAAGCAAGAAGCAGTGAGTTTTTGCAAGTCCAAATGAATGAGTAGGAGATGAGGAAGTAAAAACAAGGCATGTAAACTATTCTTTCCTTTCCAGCCAAATTTCTGGTTAGTTTCTAACAGTGGAATATTGAATTATTTACAGGTAGGTTTTTAAGATGGAAAATTAATCATACTTTAAAAAAAATTCTGTTTATCTTTTATTAAGCAAGTGACAGACTTTTAAAATTTAAACCATTTTCTAAAATGTTTGAGTTTAGTGTCCGTTTATCCAGTTAATATGTGGGTATATAATTTATATGTACATACTGAATATTTTACTGTTTTCATTTCAGCATTTCAGGATAATTTTTATTATTTTGCTTTTAGGAGTTACGGTACAGCACCTGTAAATCTTAATATCAAGACCGGAGGAAGAGTTTATGGAACTACTGGTAAATTTATTTTCGCAGTTGCATCAATAGGAAAATCGGGCATATATCTGAATAAGTCATGAATAGACGTTAGTTATTACAGCTCAGTTAAAAAGAACAGTATTGACCATATATCGTGGGCACTTTCCTGTAAATGGCTAGTTAATGAATACTTTAGGCTGTGTGGGTCCCGTAGGGTTCCTGTCGCATGTGTTTTTTTGTTGTTTGTTCTACAGCTTTTTTAAAAGGTAGAAATCTTTCTTAGCTGACAGAATGTATGAAGGTAATGATTTTAAACAGGGAAGTTTCTTGGTACAGGAATCCCTTATTATAAATAAGAAGTCTCTAATCTCTTTATTTTATCTTATAACTACACCATAAACTTTGACCTCACTTTTTATTTGTGGAAACGTTACTACTTAGTGTGAAATCGTTGCCACAATTAGTGCTAGCATTAGCAGTAGTAAAAAGGAGTCATTGTTTTTTATTTATCTGTGGTATCTCTCACTAATATGGTTCCTTTACCGTTTTGTAATTTTCTAAAGTAGGAACAAAGGTCAAAGGAGTAGATCTTGATGCACCTGGAAGCATTAATGGAGTTCCACTCTTGGAGGTAGATTTGGATTCTTTTGAAGATAAACCATGGCGTAAACCTGGTAAGATTATTGTGGATTATATCAGTTTGAAAAAATTTTTAGTATAAATAATCATTAGCAAATTTTTTTTCAGCATCAGTATGAACAATCATTAGAATTTTTCCAGCATAGACTATTATTTTTTAAATGTAATTTTTATTGTCTTAAGCACACAAGTAATAATGACTTATATTATTAAATCTTACAGGTGACCTAGCATTATATAAAAGTAGACTCATTGTTTTTATTATAATGCTATTTCTAGAGGAAATAACTTTGGTCAAAAGTTTGTATAGTTCTGTTGCTTTGTGGTATTGGGAGAATTGGTAAAATTATAAGAGGCGATAAGACTTAATAGAACTCTATATATTTTTACAGTTTATTATATTTTATGTACTACATAAAAATAGAATTGAAATCATTTGTACACTGAAAGTGTGTTTTATCTTTAGGTGCTGATCTTTCTGATTATTTTAATTACGGGTTTAATGAAGATACCTGGAAGGCTTACTGTGAAAAACAGAAGAGGATACGAATGGGGCTTGAAGTTATACCAGTTACCTCTACTACAAATAAAATTACGGTAATTAGTAAATATTCCAAAATACCCCAGCCTTTTCTGCTGTCCCAATTTTATTCCCTAAATCAGTTTTTCCCTATAAAGGTGGTTAAATGCTATATGATAGTTTAAAAATTCCATTTTACCGTGTTTGTTTTTTTCCCTTCCTTCCCTTTCAGAGTTTCATATTAATGATTATCTGATGTTTTTAGTTTCATGTTGCAGACTAGCCACAGCTAGTTTGTCTTTATGTGGCCTGTCAATTAAAAATTATGTGGTATCTTAATGGGGAATATGTTATTTAACTTAGGCCGAAGACTGTACTATGGAAGTTACACCAGGTGCAGAGATCCAAGATGGCAGATTCAATCTTTTTAAGGTGAATTTTAGTAAATTATCCTTGGTTGCTCTCATTTTTTGTTCTTGAGTCTGCTCCCATACCACTACTTGAGGGACAAGATTAAAATGGAAATAGCTACCTTTTTTCCAAATCTTCAGCTTCCTGGTGACTTACAAATTTGCTGATTGTTGTTTTATCTCCACTTTTGCAAGCATGTGAATTATAGCCTATTATACTAACAAATGCAAAGTAAAACTATTCTTGCTATATGTTGTGATTTTATTTTGAGTCGAGTGTATGTTTGTTTGTAGGATATAAAAGTTCATGCCATCAGGCTAAGCACTCATTGTAGATCCTGCTGTAATTTTTATCAGAATTGGAGACTTGTTTTTCCTGATTTTCTGTTAAAAAATGGTAAGGTAGATGGCATACCGTGTATTATCTGTGTGACACTGAAATCATTGATGTGATGTCTCTTACAGTTTAAGGTATCTCAAGAATCTTAGGTATTCTTTGAGAGTTGCCAAGAAAGACTCAACAGAATTAGGATAAAGTCATTGATTTTTTAAATGAATACTTAAAAGGAGCATGTTAGTGAGGAACTTGTAGGTTGATACCACTTGGGTATCAGGTCTGACTTTTTGCTTCTCTATTCCATATGATCATTCCAAAGAATAATAATATATTTTCATACTTGTGTGATACACAGCATCCCACAAACTTTTCTCAAAACCTGATTGTAAACTCTTCTTCCTTTACTTTAAGTCTTAATTCTTGATTCTTGTGTTGAGTCACACTGGGATGAAGACCGGTAGTGACTTTTAGTTTGAGCTATACACTCAGGGAATTTTTATGGGCAGGAACTTTTCTGTGTCCCTTTTGGGGCTTATAGCCCTGTCCTTCAAAATACTGCCTTATGCAATGCATGTGCTATATCCGCAGATGTAGCCGCTCTGCTGGACACAGTTCTGTATAGAGAATTTAATTTTAATTTACATCCTACTTTGGGTAAGTATTTGGTTCTTGTTCTGCTGTAAATATTTTGAAAGTGTTTGATGTCTCTCATTTTAAATGGTCATCAAGTTCTTTTTGGTGATAACCTACTTATTTAGACATTGAATATATTGTCTTTTACAATTGCAATGAATAGAGAAGTTATCTTGATGAGGATATAGTTTGTTTGCAATGGTGCTTTTCATTTTCTTCCAACAGAAATGAGAAATGCCTTTTTAAACTTTAAGTTTTTGTATACTTTGTGTTTTCTTGCAGTAAGCTTCTAAAAGCAAAGAATAAGAAGAAACTGCTAGGGTGCTAAAGGTAGCCATTGTGAATAAGTTATACATACAGTCTCCTGAAAAATTATTTTGAAGTTTCTTTTGATCATGTGAGAGGAGATAATTGTTCCATTCTGATTTATTTACTTCTGAGAGAAGAAGGACTTGGATTTGATAGGTGTAGTCAAATTATTTAAGAAATCAGCCTTATTGGATCAGAGAGTTAGTTCTGTTTGGAGAATAGAAGATATGGCTTTGTAGGGTGTAGTGTAATTTTAGAAAGCCTAGAAACCAGGAAGATGAGTTGGAGGAATTATTGCCTGTTCGTGATTAGGAGAGTGACTTACAAGTACTACTGTTTTGGTGGCAGTATATGGTGTAGTTGAATAAAGTCCAAGCTCTTGTCCACTTCTCTACCATTTTGAACTGTAATTATTAGGATTGGTGAGAAGGAGATAGAAGGAAAAAACTTGCCCAACTTTATTGACATATCCGAATGTCTTCCTTGTGCCCAGCCCTGTGCTACAGTGAAACAGTCTTTGTGTTCAGGGAGCTCATGGTCTGAGTGATGTATACATGCAAACTGATAACCATATTGTGTTGTGAAAGTGTTATATTGGTGTTCTGACAAAACACAGTAAGGAGTTCAGAGACAAGAGTGGGTTATCCTACATTGCAGAGTCTAGAAGAGTTCAAATGGGATGTGATGAAAAATGAGTAAGCTTGCATTACTACAAGAGAGGAGAGTAGAGAAGATTGTAGGCAGAGAGAACAATGTGAACAAAACCAGGTAGTGTGAAAGAAGAGTTGAGAATCAGTAAGAGATACAGGAGAGAAGTCTGGAAATGGTAGAAATGATGTGAAAGACTAATCTGCAACTAGCCTACAGACGTGTGGATAGGTAGTAGGAAGCCATTTGAAAGTTCTTGGGTATAAAAATAGCATAAGCAAATCTGGTTTTCAGAAAAAAGAACTGGTAACCAGGGTGACCCTTAGAGTATAAAGGGGCGAAATGTGAGTCAGAGTCCAGATAGGAAACTGTTGGAGTAGTATAGGTACAAAATGAACAAGGACTCAGACTAATACTGGTGAATGGACAAAAGAATAGGGTTTTAAAGTTATTTTTATATCTAATACAAATATTTGTTTTATCGTTAGTTATCTGAGGGACGGCCAATCAGCATCTTTAAAATAACTTTTAAACTTTTTATTGAGTAAATTTTCAAACATTCTAACAAGTAGATTTGCTGTTGTTGTTTGGTCACTAAGTCTGTCAGACTCTTTGGGACTCTCTGGAATGGGTTGCCAATTCACTGTACAAATGAACCACCATGTATTTATTATAGTATCTCAAGTGATTTATTAATGTTTTCACATTCTTAAAGTCTTTTTGTGCACTTCAGTATAAAGTCAATTGAGTATAACAATTGTATAATTATATAATTGGGAGTGAGGGCAAGAAAAAAGTGACTAGTAAGAATGGGTGATATGTTTAAGAAAAATTGACCACAGCCTTCTCTTAAAGTATTAATGTTTGTGTGTGCACACCTGCATAGGTTGGTTTCCCATCCACCCCACCCCCTACTCTGGAAGCATGTATGAGCTTTGTCACCGTTGTGAATTTCTTAAGATGTGTTGGTCTGTTATCCATTGTACTAAGCATTTATTTGTACCTTTTTAATCTGGAACTATAAATCCTTCATTTCCGGGGTATTTTCTTATGTTATTTTTTTTACTTTGTCTTCATCTGCCTTTTGGACCTCTTATTCAAAAATTGGGTCTCATGCTAATTCCTTTTTCTTTTCCTTTCTCTTTGTTTTCCATTATCTAGAGATTTCTTTGGCTTCAGAGTGCTTTTGTTCACTTTTTCATTTCTGCTGTTATGTTTTTGAATATATAAGAAGATTTTTCTTCAGTAATTAACTGTAGCATCGATTCTTTTCTGTAAAAAAAAAAATATATATATATATATATTTATTTTTAGTTTTTACCTGTGCTTGAGTCTTTGTTGTTGGATGTGGGCTTTCTTGCACATCTAGTTGCAGCAAGTGGGGGCTACTCTTCTAGTGGTGCGGTGGCTTCTTTTGTTATAGAGCACAGGCTCTCGGCTCAATAGCTCAGTGGCCTGTGGAATCTTCCTGGACTAGGGATCAAACCAGGGATGAAACCGGTTTCCCTTGCATTGCAAGGTGGATTCTCAGCCACTGGACCACTAGGGACACCCCTAGCATCCTGTTCTGACTCGGGCATGCAGTGTTTTTTCTCCCTCTGTCTCTCAGAATATCTTAATGGTATTTTCTGTTAGGCTTTCTTTTTTGTGCATAGTCTGTTTTCTCCAAGTTGATTTTTTAAGTTTGTTGTTGTTGGCTTTCGCCTTTGACTTTTCTCAAGTATTTGTTGATCCCTGGTCATTACTAACTCATGAGCGTGTGGGCCACTGAAAAGACAATTGAGAGGTCTGTGCATATGGGTAGAACTTGATTGTATACTTGACTGTAGGGTTAAGCATTTTTCAGTCTCTGATGGTTAGTATCTTTATCTTTTTGCTTTTGGGGGTTTTTGTTTTTGAAATCTGAGTTTTCAGAGAAGACGTTAGTCTCCTACCTGAGGGTTTATGTTTATACTTGACTGGTTGAAGTGTTTTGGCAGCTAGAGTTGTCAGTTCCTGAATCTTTGCAGGTCTTGCTGTGAAAATCAATGTGTCTTTGCTTTCTCATTGCTGACTTAGGATTCAGATTCTTTGGTTTGCTCAGTTACTTTTTTTTCATCTGCTTTCAAAGTCCTGACTTTTGTTGTCTTCCCAATATTTTTGTTCTTCTGAGTTGAAATAAAATTGTAATAATTTATGTGGTTTTCTACTTTTATTTTTTCATCTTAACATATGGTATTTTTCTAGGTTAATAAAGTTTTTTGATAAATAACACTTTATAAATATTTGCATATTCCTTTATTTGGGTGTTTCACAATTTATTTTTAGATATTATTTTATAATATTAAGCATGTAAATAATGCTATAAAGGGCAGTTGAAGGAAATTTTACAAATAAGTTTTGGCATAATTTGATAATTTGGTTAAATAGCTTCTTAAGGTTATAGACTTCAGTTAACTTTTCTTTGGATACATAAAATCTGAGTTTGTTTTATAAAATCAGTCACAATGTCTTAGAGTTATTTCTCTTATAGTCTTTTATTAAAACATTAGATCATGTGGAAAAAGTAATCTCAGTATGTTCTGACTGAACAAGTTTTGAGTCTATTAATGCTGAGTGTAACTTGAAGATAAGGTGATAGTGCTATTGCAAGTTGATTAGGAGGGTTGCTAAAATGGTGAAGATTTTCAGGATTGTTTGAGTATATTATGAAGAAATTAACAAGAAAAGAAAACTAGGTTAGGAAACAGCAGTTTTCACGTGTTTGAGAGTGCACCGCGTCCCCCTGTTGCCTCTCTCACGTTTCCCGCGTTATAGACACTGCACCGTGTCCCCCTGTCGCCTCTCTCACGTTTCCCGCGTTATAGACACTGCACCGTGTCCCCCTGTCGCCTCTCTCACGTTTCCCGCGTTATAGACACTGCACCGTGTCCCCCTGTCGCCTCTCTCACTTTTCCCGTGTTATAAACACTGCACCGTGTCCCCCTGTCGCCCTCTCTCACTCTTCCCGTGTTATAGACACTGCACCGTGTCTCCCTGTCGCCCTCTCTCACGTTTCCCGTGTTATAGACACTGCACCGTGTCCCCCTGTCGCCCTCTCTCACTCTTCCCGTGTTATAGACACTGCACCGTGTCCCCCTGTCGCCCTCTCTCACTCTTCCCGTGTTATAGACACTGCACCGTGTCCCCCTGTCGCCCTCTCTCACTTTTCCCGTGTTATAAACACTGCACCGTGTCCCCCTGTCGCCCTCTCTCACTCTTCCCGTGTTATAGACACTCTAGTTTGCACTCTCCTCCCTCCGCCCCTACTTCTTTCCAGCCCTCTCCCTTCCTCCTTCCTAGTTTTTATTTTTCCTCCTTCCCAATTTTTAATTGAGCATTGACTATGTGAGGAAGTTTCTTAGGTTCCAATGGAAAGAGGAAATAAGCATTTCTAGACATAGATTTTGTGGTCTTAGAGATTATCTGACTTAATGGGAAAGATAATTAGAAAATCATGGCAAAAATTATGTTGTTGTAAACTCCAAGTGGGCTTCCCTTATGAATGACGTTAAAAGAAGTGACATTTAAGCTAAGTCCCAAAGCCAGTCACATAGCAAATACATTTGAGCACTGACTGCGTGCCAGTGTATTTAGGCTATTAGGATACAGATCTGAGCTGGATGACATCCGTGTTTTCCAAGATCCTATGTTATAGTGGCAGCAGGCAGGCAATAAACGTAAATAAGAGGACTTTAGATAATGATACTAGTAAGAAATTCTGTGAAGAAAATACGAAATAGTAATGTGATAGAGATGACATGATGGAGACTGGGGTTAGCCATTTCAAGGAAATATTTGAACAGTACTTGAATGATTGCAAGGAGGTTGTCATGATGATCTTATAAAGCAAAAGGACCGTCTAGTGCAAAGGCAACTTTAAGGAGGAACTTACCTGTTAAAAAGAAGAAAAAAGGCCATTGTGATTGGATGTTGTTAAAATAAGTTGGGGAGGTAGGCAGGGCCGATACCAAAGATTGCTTTGGCTGTGTACAGAGGATGGATTTTAGAGAGGTAAGGTCAAAGGAAAGAGTCCAGGTAATGTAGCAGAACAGTTGAGATGTGGTGATGGATTTGACCTGAATTTTAATAGTGAACATAATGACAAGTGGTTGAATTTGGTATATATTGTCAAGGTAAAGTTGATATCGGATATGCAGACATATTGGCTAATTGCTAAGGTTTTGTTTTTTTTGTTTGTTTTTACTAAGCAACTCGGTAGATGATGGTGCCATTTACTTATAGGAGGAAGACTTGGAGAGGATCAGATTGGTGGATAGAGGGAAGTCAGTAGCTTTGTTTTGTCCATATGAGTCTGAGATGCTTGTTAGACATGGTAAGAAGCTAGGTGCTCGGGAGTGCACTTGAGACCTTACTGTCATTTTTGAGTATCCTTCACATCCCCAGGAAGATCAGCACATTTCTTTTTCTGTGTTCTCATAGGCTCTTTTTATCCCAGTTATTTTTTTCATAACAGTTAAATTGCTCTGATGCTTTGTGTGTCTGTATTTTCCCACAGTATGGATTTTGTTGTATTTCTCTCTGTGGTCCCCGTTTCTGGTACATAGTAGACAATAAATGTTGAACGAATAAATCATGTTTATTTTCCCTGTCACTACACCCTGAAGTTTTCCTGTCACATGTCTATCAAATCTATTTCTGTCTTTCTATCCTCATTGTCTAGGTGCTGATCCTCATCATCTCTTATATAATTAGGATTTAGCATTAATATTTTATTTGAAAGTGAGTTCCACATAATGTTTATTTGAGAGATAGATGGTTTCTGGAGTTGAATCAGTGGTTTGAATATAGCAGAGTCAAGGTGTCTTGAGTTCTCTTGGCCTTTGCCTCATGGGGAAGGAGAGTGATGCTGAATTTAGACTGAACAGGGGCAGTAGAATTTAAATAGGGCCTAAGATAGTAGAGATGTTTTTAAGTATAGGTCAGCTTGAACGTTGTTTAAATTTAATAAATTAGCGATGACTTTAAGTTAGGAAGATGAGTATGAAAGCAAAAGAGCATAAAGATTTTCACCAATCTAAGGAATATGATTGGACCATACTCAAGGATCTGATAGGAGCACAACGGATGGGCAAATATGGGAGAAATTATGGAGTTAAGTAGATAACTGGTTTATAACCGAATGTAAAGAGTAAGAAGAAAGATGAAGGAGGCAGATGACTGACTTCAAGCTTCTAGGTGTACTGAATTCTCCAAGGCCTTTCTTGAACTCTGAAACATGGAGTATTAAACAAATATCTTGGACATATTTATAGTGATCTGAGGGAGTTTATGAAAGTCCTTAAGAGTTACAGTTTATTGGACTTTAAGTGACATTAATTTGAACTTTTTAGTAGTTGGAAACATTTTGATCCCGCGATCTATGTTTGGTGCCTTTCACTTAATGCTATTCTAAAATAGGTTTAATTTTATTATATATTTGGCAACAAAACTTTCTTCATATTTAATTTGAAATAAAACATTATGAATTTATGTCAACATCTTTACTGTATTATCTTTCAGTGTTTCATTAAACAAGCTAATAACCCTTTTTTTTAAGGTACAGCAGGGAAGAACTGGAAATGCAGAGAAGGAAACAGCGCTTCCATCTACAAAAGCAGAGTTTACTTCTCCTCCTTCTTTGTTCAAGACTGGACTCCCACCAAGCAGGTTAGTAAGACACTGATGATTTAGTTTTTTGGAGGCATTCGTTTCTTCACCTTAAGTGCTATGTAAAGTATAAAATCTCTGAATGATACATCAAAAAATTGGAACCTTCTATTTGGTTTTTAGTACAAAACGAATTCTTTGTGAAAAACTCTGCTGAGTGCTATTTGATCTGAAAAATCTAGGTAAGCAAGGAATGAACCATGGAGTATAGTTATATGTGTATATACAAAGAGACAATAATCTCATATTCCAGAAAGGTGGTGATAACAGTGGCCTTGCTGTTTCCTGTGCTTATTGTTCTTTCATAAGGAATTATTGAACATCCTAAGTCTAGAGCTACTGCCCTAAAGATGTTTACTGATTTTAGTAAAACATCATAGAAATTTTAGCCTGAGGAATCTTTCAAAATTAAAGCCATTTTCTTTTCTTTCTTTGGTTTGTTGTGATAGTACCTAACTTTAAGTTCCATAGGGTACCAATTGTAGGAGGCAAATATTTTGGCAAACGTCCTTTTAACTTAAGCGTAACACGTGATTAGCCTGTTACCAGAAAAATGATAAAGGGTAAGCCAAAATTAGAGAAGTTTGATGTCAGCAGGTTAATCTTGGGTTAGATAAAGATGACTTAAATCAGTTATTTCTATAACCTGAAACAAGTCAATAACTCAATTGTGACTAGTTCTCAGCCAGATCATTTACTTTTTGTGTTACTTACTTATTTTATGTAGTTTACTGTCATTATGATATTTCATACTGTATGACTGTAGGAAGAAAGCATGTAGTTTAGCTCTAAAAGAAAATTTTAAAACTTTTGGCCAAAACTAAAGGTCATAAAGCCATCTCAGATTTTGACTGTCTTTTCTCAGCTTAACAATTACAAGTTGTGGATGTTTCCAAATAAGGTTTTTTAAACTGAATGCGATCTCATAAAATGTTTGTCTAATAAGTTATGATAAGTGAGGAATATTGGTTCTTTTAATGTATAGTATTTGTTTTTTTCATATTTTACATGAGACCAACTTTCGTTCATTGAGTTTGTGGTGTTCTGCACTCTAAAATGGTGTAAGAGCTTGGACTCCAGGGCCAGACTTTTGGTTCAGTTTCTGGCTGTATTACTTACAAGCTGTGTGTTCTTGGGTACATCCCCTGTCTTCTTGTTCTTTCACTTCTTAGTCTATAAAATGCAGTAATTCTGCTGCTGCTGCTAAGTTGCTTCAGTCATGTCCCACTCTGTGTGACCCCATAGATGGAAGCCCACCAGGCTCCCATCCCTGGGATTTTCCAGGCAAGAACACTGGAGTGGGTTGCCATTTCCTTCTCCAATGCATGAAAGTGAAAAGTGAAAGGGAAGTCACTCAGTCATGTCCGACTCTTTGAGACCCCATGGACTGCAGCCTACCAGGCTCTTCCGTTCATGGGATTTTCCAGGCAAGAGTACTGGAGTGGGGTGCCATTGCCTTCTCCAAAATGCAGTAATAATATTACAATAATACCCTCAATGTATATTAAATGGATTAATTTATTGAAGGTGTTTAGAATAGCAGTGCATACATAATAATTATTTTTAGATGTCATTATCATGATTAAACTAATTGAATCAATAGCAGTTTTTCTGTGTTTTGCCCACTTCTAACTAACGCACTGCCCCCCCCCCCACCCCCGCTTTAAAAATTTGGGTCAAATCATGTAGGACATTGTGCCATTATAAGGGTTTGACTTTTCCTGTACATGAAATATATGGGGAGTCTCCCTCAGATTTTGAGCAAGGGAATGAAGTAATCTGATTTGGGTTTTTAAAGTCTCAATTTAATTGCTTTATTAAGCTCAGATTACAGAGGGATTAAGGGTAGTAATTGGGAGGCCAGTTAGGAGGCTGCAGCAATTATCTAGCAAAGATAATGGTAACTTGGACCAAGGTGGTAGTGGTGCAGATGGTGAGACCTAGTCAGATACTATATACATTTCAAACGTAAAAAGATCATTTATATCTGAGGTAGAAAAGACTATAGGAGAAATTACTTTTGGAGGGAGAATTTCAGAAGTTCAGTTTAGGACATGATAAAATTGAGATGTCTTCTAGATTTACAAGTATAAAATTTTCATGGGAAATGGATAAATGGATCTGGAGTGGAGGGGAAAGGTATAGAATAGAGGTACAAATTTGGGAATGATCAGTGTTTAAATAGTATTTGTTTGAGTCTGTGAAACTGAATTAGACTATGAAAGAGTTAAGTATTAATAGAGAAGTAATAAGTGGACAGAGCCTTGAGGCACTTCCATGCAGGTCAGAAAAATAAGGATGGACCAGTAAGTAAGAGGAGACTAGTAGAGATGAATGACTGATGAAATAAGAAGAAAACCCAGTGTACATCTTAAAAAGGAACAAAGTTGGAGGAATGTTTAACTATCAAATAATATTGACTGACCAGGAATAGAGGACTGGGGCTGACTGAGATTTTAGAATGCAAAGGTTGTGGTGATTCTGACCAGAATCGTTTTAAAATGGTGTAAGATGAAGATTTTAGAAAGAATTTTTGGAACGGATTCAGGAGACAACATAAGAGGAAGGAATTAGAATGAGACAACTAGAACAAGTGATTAGAATGAACAATTTTTTTTGAGGTTTTTTGTTTTCCTTTTGAGGGTATCTAGAGAGAAATTTGGGATACTTTTGACAGTATCTAGAGGGAAACGTGGGATTGGGAGGAGATTTTTGTTTGTTTGCTTTTGCCGAAATGGAATTATAACATATTTTTATGAGAATGAGTTACTAGAAGGGAAAATTAATGATGTAAGAAAGGAGAAAGTACCATTGTTAAAGCGATGTCCTTAAGGTCAGAGCTTGTAGATGTAGTGTGCAAGTGAAGGATTTAACCTTCAGGAGAAGCGGAGGCAATTCATTTATTGTAGTAGGAGAAAGGAGCGCTTTCCTGGTGGCTCAGTGGTAAAGAATCCTTCTGCCAGTGCAGGAGACACAAGTTTTATGCCTGGGTTGGAAAGATCCCTGGAGTAGGAGACAGCAGCCCACTCCAGTGTTCTTGTCTGGTAAATCCCATGAGCAGGGGAACCAGGTGAGCTACAGTCCATGGGGTCACAAAAGAATCAGACACAGCCTACAGACTAAACAGCAATAGGCGGAAGGCCAGGATTCAGTGAAGGTGTGTGGGGGTTGGTGAGGGTGGTGGGTAGTTAATAATGATGGGAGCCACTGAAAGTTCTCTCTGTGATTGCTTCAATTTTTCCCAGCAGCATAGGATGCAGACTTACCTGGTAAAAGTGAGAATAATGGAAGGGAGTATTGAATATTTGAGAGGGGAGGAGATGATATGAAATAGTTATTTAGAGGGGTATGAATAAAGTAGGGAAAAGAAGTAGGATTGCTAGGCAGTTACCTGGAGGGAAATGTGGGGTCAAGTGAGGGCTTTTTATCCCCCCAGATGGGAGAAATCACAGCATTTTTATATGCTGTTAGGAATGAGTTAGAAGAGTGAAAAATTGGTGACACAGGAAAAGAGACTCTACATTCTTCCGAACTGTTCTTGAGGTTGATAGCCATAAGTTGAAATAAGACCAGTCAACTTGTTTGGGTATGTTGCTCTGTCCATTGTCAGGTGTTCATGTGTTCATGAAGAGTGGCTGGAATTGGATTTAGCAGGAGTTGAAGTTTTACCAGACATGTATGACAAAGGGATATAGAGAGGACAAGAAGGTGTACTTGAAAGCGTGATTATAATGAGGAATCATGGATGCAAGGAGTGATGAAGGGACACTGGTGGGTATGACACAGTAAAAAGGATGTAACGAAAGGATTGAAAGAATTAGCTGACTCATCACTACTACTGAAAAGAATGGATACTCCCACCACAGCTTGTAGAAACAAACCCAGCATGTCAATACGGTCACTTTTGGATACAGAGAACAGTATTCATTGCTCATTAGAAGAACTTGTTTTCGGGATTCATCTTTACTTGATCAAAAGGATACTTTTCAGCCACTGTGAAGTATTTCTCTAAATAAGTATTTGTTTTTATTCTTATATATTTACAAAGTGTATCTGTTTTATTCTCTGTACTTATGGAAATTAGATGTTTTTGAAAGTAAGCTTCTATTGACTTTAGGGGGAAGACAGTGAATGTCTTTTAAGTCATAATAGAGACCGCATAGCAAATATTTAGCAGTAATGAGGTGTACTACTGATGTAGTTACTATTTCTTTTTTTAAAATCTTAGATTATTAACATATAGGTGACTGATAGAATGTTTACATAGAAATTATTTTTTAATGGTTCTTTGTACTTTATCGGTAGAAATGTTGGATTTCTGACTTTCTGTACTGCCCAGCAAATTGACATAATTAAATAAAATGTTAATATTGAACATATCAGAAAGTTTTGCTTAGTTTTTAAAAGTTTTCATATAGAACAGGAAACAGAATATTACCATTACTACCAGAAGCCCCTGTTGTGCCCCCTCATTTATTGTTTTCATTTTTTAGTATTGAAAAAAAATTCAGACTTATGAAGAGGTGCAGGAAAAGTATTATACACAGTTCACTCAGATTCACTAATTATTAACTTTTTGCCATATTTGCTTTATAATTTCTCAGAAATATTTTTTCCTGAACCATTTGAATGCTAATTATAGACATTATACCCTTTTTCCTTGACTGCTTCAATGTATATTCCTAAGAACAAAGACATTGTGTTCCATAATTACAGAGAACAGTTACCAAAGTCAGAACATCTAATAATGAATCAGTACTTTAGTATATAACCAATAAATTTTGCTGATTACTATATTTCAATAATATCTTTCATGATAATTCTTTTCTTTCCTCCTGGATTTAGGGTTCAGTCTAATATTATTCATTACAATTAATTCTTTTATCTCTATCTTTGATCTAGGACAGCATGAGCATTCTTTGGGTTTGTTGACATTAACTCTTAAAGAATTCTATCTGGTTATGTTGTAAATCATCCTTCGATCTGGTTTTGTCTGATATTTCTGTATTATTAGGTTTAGGTTTTGCTTTTTGGACAGGAATACTACCTAAGTAATGCTGTGTTCTTCTCATTGAGTTAGCCTGTAGGTGCTTGATGTCAATTTGTCTCATTATTAGTGATGATAACTTAATTACTTAGTTGTTGTGGTGTCCTTTGGGTTTCTACAAAGTTACTGTATAAATAGGTAATCTGTGAGGAGAGTGCATCAATATTCTCTTCCAAGAATTTTAATGTTCAGTTATGATTTTAATTTAATCAGTTATTACTTCAAAATAGTTATTGTCTGTTATTCCTCTACATTTTAGTTGACATTCCACCTTAAAAATGAGTTTTCCCACCTCCCTCACTTATTTATTATTAGATGCAGTTTTTATTTTATATGCTTAAGAGAGTATGTGTGACATTAATATTGCTTATTACTTTGTGTGGATACCACACACACACTGTAATTCATACTGATTCTCAAATTATTTCAAATTCAGTCTGTGGGAGCTTTAAACCAGCTCCTATGACCTTTTGACATGTCCCAACCATCTCTTTTTTTGATGACTTCTTTATTTTCTGGTACTCCTAGATGTTTTAGTCTTGTCTTATACTTTCCCTGCCCCTTCCATAGTAGCATCCATTTCTTGAGGGATCCTGATGCTTTTTAGTTGGAAGCGGTAGTTAGAAACCACACTCTTGGCACTAATTATCTCATTGCTACTGAGGTGATACAGTCCTTCTAGTCCTTTTCAGCACTCAGAGATAGGAAAAATTAAGCAGTTTTGATATGAAATTGCCATATGTACATTATTTTTGTAAAATTTTAGTCACACAGTCATGTTTCATTTACTTCCAGTTTGAAACCACAGATTCTACTCCTCTTTCTTTATTTCGTATTGAATCTTCTTAGTAATCATTTAAAAGTAATTTGATCCATTGTTTGTTGCTATTCAGTATTAGCATTTCTTCTCCACACTTATTTTTTTGTACATGTTCAGAACATTTAACATAGTTCCACAGGCAAGGCTATCTAAAAGTAACTCAAATTACTCTTTGCCCAGTTTTTTTCATTTCTGTCAATAAAGAGTTTCATTTCATATAGTTTTTTTGTTTATTCTTCCTGTTTTTTAATATAAATAAGCAGATGTGTAAATATAAATATATATTTTTCCTATTGCTTTAAAAGGGTATTAAAGGATTGGCAGGAGTGAAGTAGTTAAACACACAAGATAAAATTAACTTTCTTTAGAATTTTACTTTGAACAACTTTAATTATTTTCAAAAACCCTGGGTGCGTTTCACTATCTGAAATAAAATTTACGCACCTGAGTCAGTCTTTGTTGTTGCTCAGCCATTCAGTTGTGTCTGGCACTTTGGAACCCCATGGACTGCAGTGCACCAGACTTTCCTGTCCTTCATTATCTCCTGGCGTTTGCTCAAAATCAAGTCAGTGATGCCATCTCATCCTCTGTCATCACCTTCTCCTCATGCCCTCAATCTTTCCCAGCATCAGTGTCTTTCCCAATGAGTCAGCTCTTTGCATCAGGTGGCCAGAGCATTGGAGCTTCAGCATCAGTCCTTCCAGTGAATTCTCAGGACTGATTTCCTTTAGGATTGACTGGTTTGCAGTCCAGGGAACTCTCAAAAGAGTCTTCCCAGCACCATAATTTCAAAGTATCAATTCTTCGGCACTTAACTTTCTTTATAGTCTAACTCTTACATCTGTACATGACTACTGGAAAAACCAAAGCTTTGACTGTACAGAGCTGTGTTGGCAACATGATATCTCTGCTTTTTATTACAGTTTCTAGGTTTGTCATAGCTTTCCTTCCAAGGAGCAAGTGTCTTTTAATTTCATGGCTGCAGTCACCATCTGCAATGATTCTGGAGCCCAGAAAATAAAATCTATCACTCTTTCCACTTTTCCCCCTTCTATTTGCCATGAAGTAATGACACCAGATGCCATGATCTTAGTTTTTTGAATGTTGCATTTTAAGCCAGCTTTCACTCTTTTACCCTCATCAAGACGCTCTACAGTTCCTCTTTGCTTTCTGCCATTAGGATGGTATGTTATGGTATCTGCATGGCTGAGGTTGTTGATATTTCTCCCAACAATCTTGATTCCAGCTGGTGATTCATCCAGCCCAGCATTTTACATGATGTGCTCTGCATGGAGCAGGGTGACAACATACAACTTTGATGTACTCCTTTCCCAATTTTGAACTAGTCCGTTCTTCCATGTCCAGTTCTAACTGTTGCTTCTTGTCCTGCATAGAGCTTTCTCAGGGGACAAGTAAGGTGGTCTGGAATTCCCATCTCTTTTAGAATCTTCCACAGTTTGTTGTGATCCACCCAGTCAAAGGCTGTAGTGTAGTTAGTGAAGCAGAAGTAGATGTTTTTTGGAATTCCCTTGCTTTCCTTATGATCCAACAGTTGTTGGCAATTTGGCCTCTGGTACCTCTGTCTTTTCTAAACATAGCTTGTACTTCTGGAAGTTCTTTGTTCTTGTACTGCTGAAGCCTAACTTGAAGGATTTTGCACATTACCTTGCTAGCATATGAAATGAGTGCAGTTGTTTGAACATTCTTTGGCATTGCCCTTCTTTGGAATTGGAATGAAAATTGACCTTTTCAGTCTTTAGGACCTGTATAAAATTGGACACCACTGAATCTTTTCCATCTTTATTTCCAACTTATGGTGTGTAAACCCGCCTTTCTTTTAGGTGGGTCTACCAGGTGTCTTTGGAAATAGTATCTCCCTGTTGTTTCTATGCTTATTTCTCATATCCATTCTTCATAGAATTTTGGTTTGTGTTCAAAATCTTAAATTTACAAAGTGTACAACCTTGGATGGATATTGTAAACTCTTGTGTCTGCAAAACGGGAGTAATAATTTCTAGACTAAAGGATGTAATGAGAAGCAAGTATGTTAGGGTATAAAAGTACATTGCCAGCACTTATCAGTCTAAGCAATTATACCTTGCTTGACTAGTAATGCAAACTAAGAACCTTCCTAATTTATCATTTGAAGTTTTAAACAAGGTGATAGTATATGGAAATGTATTTTGTGTGTCTTTATTGTTAAAGAATTTAAAGCTTTTTTCCTGGGCAACTTGATGATATATTAGTGTGCTTTTAATTACTTTCACTTACAGACTTAAATATATAAATTATGATCAGATGTTTTGGTCACAGCACCTAAAAGAAAAGTAAAGGGAGGAACCATGTCTAAATTTTATTTCTTCAATTTCTTTTCTTTGGGGGTCACCATTATATATTCCCTGTGAGTATGAATTTTCTGGTCAACTTGGCTTTGATAAAATTTCTTAAGAGAAAATAAACTTACTCGTTCTCAAAAGAGTATTTATCGGAAAGTCAAAAATATTCTGACTTTTCAGTAAATATCCAAATGATCATTGATGCAGAGCAAAATACATTATTTATAGTCTTAGAATAGTCTCGTTGCATATATTATTTTAATAGGTTATAGAATGACAGTTTGCATATATGACTATTATTTTAAAGGTACCCTCATTGATATTTTTGCAGATGTGTTACATTGATCTTAGTTTTAAAATTAATATATTTTTTATTTTTGTCTGCTCTGGATCTGTTACTGTGTGAGGCTTGTCTCTGGTTGTGGGTAGCAGGGGTTAATCTCTAGTTGTAGCGCGCGAGCTTCTCATTGTGTTGGCGTCTCCTGTGGAGCATGGGCTCTAAAGCAAGCAGGTTTCAGTAGTTGTGGCTCATGTGGTTAGTTGCCCCAGAGCATGTAGAATCTTCCTGGACCAGGGATCGAACCCGTGTCCCCTGCATTGGCAGGTAGATTCTTAACCATGGGACTACCAGGAATTTTAGTTTTTAAAGTTGCAATCCTCCTTGAAGAACAAATAGAAAATTTCAAGAGTTGTTTTCAATAAAGAAAAGTTAGATGTGACTGGTGTGGAGTGGTGTTTGAGTCTTCACTTTTAATATTTCTGTGGAACTCAACATTTAATAGCAGTGTTACTAATATAATTTCTAATTAATAACTAACTTTGTTATTATAGTGTGTAAATAAACACTTGGATTTATATTTAACCTGGCCAGCAACATGAACAGCCTATTTACTGATCCCCAAAGGGCCAGACAATAGAGCGTTTGTTTTCGTCATTCTACTATTGATAATGAATCAGTAGCCGTATTTGTAGAAAGAGAATGACTACTTTCTTAAATTTACAGCAGTTTCATGACATGGACATTGGATTTGGATATTATATTTGGGTTTGCACTTACGTTAATTTAGGATAGTTTCCTTAAATGTCTAGGCCTGTGTTTCCATGATTGTAAAATGATGGGGCTGGACTATTTTATCTGAAAAAGCCCTTCTAATCCTGAAATTCTTTATTTTCTGGCTAGTCCCTGGTTTACATGGAAGAGGAGATTTGAGAAATTAGGGAATTTGCCCAGATTCATGGCTAAGTTAGAGGCAGAGCCAGGGCAAGGATCCCTGTTTTTTTTGCCTTCAAATGTTGCCAGTCAGGCAAGTTGACTTTCATAAGCAAAGCCATAGAAATACTTAAAATCATTTATTTTAATGTAACTTTAAACTTTGTTGCTTTTACTGCTACTGTTTGAGCATCTGAAGTTTCTTTTATATAGATCATTTGACTTACAATTTTTAACTTAGTTTTTCTTTTGATGTAAGCTTATTTCTTGAAATAAATTGGCCAGTTTTAAGGAAGATACTAGTTCTTTAATCTGAAAATGATACATCTCAGTACTTAGACTGTATAACTCCCCCCACGCTTCGCCTTCTCCCCCCCAAAAAAAGATGGTTTCGGTAACTTAGAAAACTCCTATTCTGACTTTGTGATTAATGTCAGGGGGTAGTTACTAGGAATTTTGGCACTGTATTTTCAGTGTGTATTTTGTGCTTTTGAAAATTAGAAGTAAAAACTGTAAGTGAAAGTGCACACACTTTCTTAGAGCGGAAGATAGCGAATGAGATTCCAGCTCTTTTCCAGCTCTTACAATGAATGTAGCTGAGAAATGGGGGGTTAGTTCTGAAGCATTCCTTAAGTCTGTATAAGAACAATTGTACGATGGTTGAAATCCTTTTCATAAGTTACTGTATTTGGAGACACAGACTTTTCTCACCATGTTACTGTTAATTTATATAGTACTGTGTTTTGTTTTAACTCTTGAAGCTCACTGTAAAGAATAATACAGTCTAGTATTGAGTCTAGTTTGTTTTGTTCGTTCAGATTTGTTACTCTTGTAAAAGCCAGTTAGTGAGAGGAATGAAGTAGAATGAACACAGAAAATTAGAATTGGCATTGCAGATGATTTCTACAGTCTTATCACAGTGTTCAGTTTATTTCTGTGTTTTGTTTCCATTTTAAATTTTAAACTGTGCTCCCTTTAGTTTATTAGTTGCAAATTCTACATTGTTTTATTAAGCTTTTTTCCAATATCATAATACTTTTAAACCAAATCAAACTCTTGAAAGAGGAATAATAAAAATTCCATTACAGTGTAGAATTACTAAAATATTTAAACCTACTTGGGGTTCTTATAATAGACAAACATAAGACTTTTGAAGTGGATGTTAAATGAGCATTAAATCTAAGATTGACTTCCTCATTTGTTCTTGCACTGTTTACTGTTCTGTCTTAATTTGTATACTGAAAAAAATGAGATTTGTATACTGAGAAAAATGTACCTGTTCTTCAAAGCATTTGAGCACTCTGAATGCATGTTGCTATATTGTGTGGCTTGTAAGATTTTATGTGATTGGACATATGAAGGTCTTTATTTTTTTTAATTACCTGTAGAAGCATGTCTTTTCCTATCAGTGATATATTTAAAAAATGCAGCTGAGCTTAAAATGTGGTATTCTCTACCAAAAGTGGATCCTGCTTTGCCTGTTGCAAATAGATTGGTTGATAGTGTATTTGGAATCCAGCGCATAATATGTACCCCACTCTTGTTCTTCCCTCATCTAAGACGTCCTCCCTTCCCATCTGATACGGCTAAATCCATTCTACATGTCTTTTAAGGCTCTTTCTCCTAAGTAGCTTAAAAAAATGTAATATCAGTTTTCATGCAGAATTGTTACAGCCATCTATTCAGATGTATGACCTGACTTAGATAATCATACCACCAAGTACATCTGTCTTTAATTTGGCAATATGAAATAGTCACATAGTGTTTTCCTAGAGATTTCACTCTTGAAATATCTCCTGCTTCGTTCTTATTAGAACCTCTGTAGTGAGAAAACTACATTCATAGATTTCTGCAAGGATATGTGTTTCATTCCTTTTGGTTTTTTAGACTAGACGTTCTCAACTTTCTTTGAAGCAGTAAGCCCTTTGAAAATTTGCTGCAAACTGTGGACTTTTGCCTAGAAAATACATGTATTTTTATGTACATATTTAGGTTCAGGGACTTCTTGATTTCTCTGTATCCCATGCATGCTAGTTAAAACTCTTGCTCAGAAGTACAGTTAAATCCTTAGAGTAAGCCTGACCATCAAGAGGGCAGTGTTCTCAAACCACATTGTTTTGCTCCCTGATTAAATTGCTTTTATTGACTCGTACATTGTTATGCTTCACCCAGTATGGAGGAAACTTGAGAAACTGGATGTGAAATTCACTTCCATTTTGGCTGTAGTAATATTGGAAACTTTGTCGCTATTTCAGTGTTTTTCAAAGCATGAAATTGCCATCCATTAGTTGGGTATGAGATCACTTTGGTGGTCTGAACCACCAAATATTAATTGGTTTTAGTTTTTTCCCCCTGTATTATATGTAAATATTAATACAGGCATATTTGATTTTCCTTTATAGTGTGTGTTAGTACTGTTTTATGAAACTGCTGTTTTTTATATAATGTATGTGCTGGATTTCTGTGTAAAATATATTTACTAAATAACTGTTTTGTGGTTTAAAAGCTTAAAAACTACTTAAAAAAAAAAAACTTAAGATGTAATCAAAGGAGAAACTTTTTGTCTTTTTACCCCTATCTATAAAATGAGAGAGGTAAAGTACTACCTCATAGGATTGTTATGAGATGTAAATATATGTAAAGTGCTTAGAACAGTGCTTTCCTAGCACCATAGTAGATGTTCAGTAAATGCTAGCTATCATAATTACCAAGAAAAGTAATCTTCAGAGCTAGTGTTTTGTTTTTATCTTAAATGCACACTAGAGACTTTTGTTATTAACAATGTCCTTTATTTTGACTGCTAAAAAAAAAACAGAGATAAATTTGTGGCCAAAGATTAGTAACTAACCTTTTGTCTGTCTTCTCTTGGTCCCGAGTTCATGACTTTAGATTTTCTGCTGTATCTATGTAAGCAGCTCTCAGAGCCTTTCTGGAACATCAGAGTTATCAAAATATGGCATTTTAATTTGATTCCATTAAAATTTCAGAGTTGTTTTCATATTCATCTGTGTTAGGAGAAGAGGTAGAGGTTCTTGTGAATATTTACTGCCTGCATTAAACTAGATTGATGAAACTGTAGCTATCCACCATGGTTAGTTACTGTCTTTTCACTTTTTACTGTGTGATTGAGTCTAATATAGAGAAGAGAATCTTGATAACTACATTAACTGCTGTCTGCCTTACTGAACAAGTTTTTAAGTCCAATTAAATCTGTGCTTTGTAGAAATCCAAGTTATAGTAGATCTTCATGGTGAAGCTCTACTAAATCTTTTTATACACTGAAATAGAAAGTGGTGCATCAGAAACTTTAATAATAATATGGTTCAATATCGTTCTCCATAATGTGGCATCAGAATGATACTTAATTATGTTAACATTAAATATTATCAAAGTAAATGTTACTGTGATACATATGTATCTGTTCTAAAATAATAAAATTTCTCATCAGTTTCTAATTCCTAACAAAATTTTTGATTAAGTTAAATCAATTTGTGTGGTAAAAGTGCTTGGGCAAGGAGATGTTACCATTATGGAAATATAAGGAATTGCAATTTTTTAGACTCCCTCTAGCCATATATGTTTGTTAAGACTCCTTTCTCATTTGTATGTTTTTAGAAACATAGTATTTGCCATTTTGAATCTTCAGTGATAGCCAGCTAAGTCACTGTAGTCATGTCTGACTCTTTGCAACCATATGGACCATATCTCACCAGGCTCTGTCCATGGCATTCTCCAGGCAAAAATACTGGAGTGGCTGCCATGCCTTCTTCCCTGGGGTCTTGCCCACCAAAGGGTCAGACCATGTCTCCTGCAGCTCCTGTATTGCATGCAGGCGGATTCTTTACCTCTGAGCCACTGGGGAAGCCCTTTTAGTGATAGAGTAACCCATTTAAAGCTGAAAAAGATAATCAGGCTTCTCTAACTACACTGAAGATCAAATTTTGTTAAATGAGTACTCCCATGTGGCCCTGAAATTTTGAAAGCACAAATGCTTAGAAGTTCATGGTCAAAGTTATAGAATCTTTCCCTTTTGTTACTTTAACAATTTGGAGGATTTGTAATGCAGGTTGCAAACCCAAACAACTTTGTGAGAATTTATTCTTGACAGGAATAAATTTTAAAAGATTGGAGTGGGGAGAATCCAGTGATTGAGAACAGAAGAGAATGGAAGAGAAACAGAGTAGAAATAAGGACTTTTACAATGAAGTCTAGGTACAATAAATGGTGAGAGAAGTCCAGACCTCAGGATATATACCTTTATCTGCTAAGATGTTAAAATTTGAGATATGTTTTTATATGGGAGAATGGATGACATGTGCATTTCATGTGAAATTATAGTGGTCATAGCTTTATAAGTATTTTAAGTTTTAGGGAAAAGTTACAGCAGTATTTGTTCTGTCAGAAGTATATGAATTTTCCTAATCCATACATGTTAGGATAGTTTCCCAGCTATACTAAAGGATACCAGTGAAGGAAAATCACTTTTGATCTTTGAGATCATGAGGAAACTTGGGGAGGTCAGTGACCCAGGCATAAAATCAGTAAGGCTTGAACGTTTAATAAAATATATTAATATAAATCTTATATGGGCAGGATCAGTAGTTGAAGACATTTCAAATGACATTATTGGCTTTTTATAGGGCTCTCTTTTTCTGAGCATAAAATTATTTATTGGTCATTTCAAGGCTTACTTGAGACATATTTCCACCAATTCTTGCTTTCCAAAAGTCCTAAATTTTTCAAGGGCTCCTGTATCTTGCTGGAAGGCAGCATGGCTCAAGGGAAGGAATCTGAGGCTTTGAAATCAGAAAGACTCAGATGTGTAAATTAGTTTTGCCGTTTAGTTATTCCTGAGGTCAGTGACATCACTCTAGCTCTAGCTTTATCATCTCTGACTGGTATATGTTAATCTTCTTTAAGGGTTATTGTGAGGTTTAGGTAGAGAATGTAATTGCTCAACAAATAGTAGCTGCTGTTACTAGTCATTTTAAGGAACCTAACTTGATGACTGTGGAAGGATTTATGGTATTTTGATTGTTCTAAAATTTTAAAAGCACAGTTGTTCAGAACTGAAGTACAGATAAAGAGAAATTCATCTAATTTGCGTCCATTTTTCATTGCCAATGCCTACAAGTGACTTTTGTATTTTATTAACCATATGTATTTTTATATAGTCCTTACTTACATGCATAAATGGCTTTTAATGTTGTTTTATTTTTTTAATTTAACGTGTTAGATTTTCCTATTAAATTTGCAGCATTATTTTGTGATAGACTGTTTTTCCATCTACTCACAAACTTTAATGGTTGTAAATACAGTTGGAGGTGGGTCTGGTATTTAAATATTTGAAGCTTTGTTTCTAACGGCTATGCAGAACTGGTTCCCTTTTTATTCTTTTCTAATGCTCAGAATAAATTACTAAGAAAAATATTCTTTGTGTCTCAAAATGAGCATTATATACTTTCAGGCCCTTTTGAAGAATTTTTTAATCTGTAATATAACTGTGATATGTGTTACAATTATAGTGACCAATAAATTTTATTTCCATTTGTTTAGTATTTGCTACCTGTTTCAATTCCACAAAGGTAAATTCAGTTGGAGACTACTAAAAAATAATAAACTTTAAAGAAAACCTTCAAAAATACTTTAAAATTAGCATTACGATCATTGTTGGATGTGCTAGTCTTAGCTCATTAATAAAACTTTTTACCTAAATGAAGTTTTTTCCAAAGTGTGTTGTGATAGTTTTATTTTAAATTACATTGCAAAGGGTTTGGGGCTTTATTTCTCACCTAATGTGTATACTACTGTCCAAACATCTAGTTAGGTGAAACTGAAATGATTCCATTTTTACGTTACAGGAGATTACCTGGGGCAATTGATGTTATTGGTCAGACTATAACTATCAGCCGAGTAGAAGGAAGGCGACGAGCAAATGAAAACAGCAATATACAGGTTTAGTATTTTATGAATTATTATTTTTAAATGAAAGATTCTATGTTCTAGTTTAATTTATTCAGTCATAGCACTCTTCTATGTGTTAGGTACTTTCGGTGCTTTTAATACAAAGGGGATTTAAAATGTGAATCAATCACTGCAACATAATCACTATGTTATTACAAAAACTGTTCTATTTAAAATGTATAACCTTTGGCTATTTTTCAGTAAAATTTCTTTTTCCTTGCTATGAGTGTGATATATTGGACTAAAAAAGGAAGATATGGGAAAAGTTTAAAGAAGAAAATAAAATCATCCATAGTTCTGCCATCTAAAGATAACTACTCTTAACATTTTGATAGATCTTTTCCTTGTCACTAAGTAAGATTGGGACAGATACAACTACGATTATATTTTTGTGTATCCATTTTTTTCCGTTTAAAATTATCATTTGCATTTTTCCATATTCTTAACAATTTGATTTAAAAATCTCCTCTTGATAGATTTATTCTATGGCTGTACCATAATTTATTTAATGTGACATTTCTGAGAGAAATAGATCTCGTGCTTTTCAGTTAAAAGGATGAAAGGAGTGAGTTATTAGTAGCTTAGATAACTCAAGTTTGAACTTGAGTAACTTAAGATTTTCAGCTGTTAATTGACCACACTTTTTCATTATTAATTTTCTTTCTCTGAGTACTTTAAAAAATATCCAAAGTGTTTTGATTCTTATTACCTTTAATAAATTAATCATATGAATGTTCTTTCTAGCACCTTTAAAGGTAAATTATTCCTAAACTGGAAGACAGTCCTCTGCTCTTTTCCCACCATTAAAAGGCCATGCTTATTCTTAAAATAACTCTGCTTTCTACTTTAAAAAATAGTTTTTCAACATAAGCCTTACAAAAATTACTGTACTTAAATGTAGGAAAAGTTAATGAAAGGAAGGATTGTATGTTTAAATGATATGCTTTAGCCAGCAAGGATTTGAAAAGTATAAATATATAACATTATGTTGCCTGCTTTTTTTTGTTTTTCCCAAACCCATTTGCACATTAGAATCCATCAGGGATCTTGTAAAAAATTCGTATTTCTAGGTGCCACTCTCCTGTAGCTTTGATGCTTGTCCCTTTCCTATTCACAAAGATTGGTATTTTGTAAATACTTTTGCTTTTTGAGTATAAACCCTTAAACCCTTCTTAAACCCTTCTTAAGGTTATAACGCTCAGATGAAGAAGCTTTTTATATATCCAGTTGCCTGTTACCCTATTTGATGCATGCCTTACAGCCTCTTACTTTGCAACCTGATGATGACAGGCTTTGGTATAATGCATATCTGGTTCTGTTGCCATCTTGGTTTCCTAATCCTGATATCTGTGACTAATGATTATATTGTCTTAATTTGAATACTTTAACTTTGCTTGAGTAACAAAGATAATACTCATTACATTTTATTTGTGAAATACTTGTCTCTTGTTTACAATGTTATTAAATCTCTTAATTATTCCATAAAAATTTTACTTGTAATGATTCATTTTTTCCGTAGGCTTTGACTATGAACATTTTTAAAAGTGTGTTTGAGTGTATACTCACATACGTGTAATGTTCACACATACCCCATGCGTAGAAAAATTAGTCCTGCTTCTCCAAAATATGTGTATGTGAATAAAACTTATTTCTTAGATTAAATGAGATTCATTTAGTGAGTTTACTCTTAGATAAGAATATTTATTCACCTTTTTACTTAACTGTGCTTTGATTTTAGGTCCTTTCTGAAAGATCTGCTACTGAAGTAGACAATAATTTTAGCAAACCACCTCCATTTTTCCCTCCAGGAGCTCCTCCAACTCACCTTCCACCTCCTCCATTTCTTCCACCTCCTCCAACTGTCAGCACTGCTCCACCTCTGATTCCACCACCAGGTAAATAGTAAATAAGACATTTGATTCTGAAAGAAAAATAGCCTGTGAGTGTTTTTAAATTTTGAACTTAACAATTAAAGTATATATTTGAAAACAGAATCTTCACTGCATTACATTAAAAGTAATAGAACAAGAAATTTATGCTCAATCTTCAGTAGATTCACACTGAAACAGATGTATATGTGTATTAACAATTTCAGCAAAGCAAAGAGGCAGTGTACTAAAATAGAGACTAGTGGACTAAAACTGTGTTCCAAAAATATAGTGATTCCCCTAAATTAAAGTTGCTAATTGTGTATGTATAAACTCACAGTGAGTCGTTTTACCTTGTTTTGAAAAAAAAAAAAAAGATACTTTTAGAATTGCATAGGTTAAAAAAAATTATATCCTATGAAGAGAATGAAATGAAAATGTCAAGTCTAGTTGTCATCGTTCTTTGTATACTGGTTTCTTGTTCAGAGAATGTTTCTGGGTGCCAGGGGCCTATTAAACATGACAGAAAATTAATGTCAGTTTTTATGATATTCTCAGCCACTTTTGGTGATTTATTAAAAGCTAGATCAATGGTAATAGAAAAAAATTCACAAATAATTCCCTAATTGTATACTTTCAACTTTTGTCTGATAGCCTTTGTTATTTTATTCACAATAGGCTTTTAATATTTATATCCCTTAGCCGGTTTACTAACCAGATTGAGATAATTATTTTCTTCCTGGGGAGACCTCCAGTAATAAGTGCTCAAAATTAGCTGCTGGTCCTAACCAGAACTACATGTGCCACATACGTAAAAATTTGCTTTTTATTAATAAAATCAGTTTATACTAGAGAGCCACATTCACTCACTCAGTTTGCATTTGCCAGAGAGTTGTCTTTAAAAGGTGGCAGTTCTGATTAGAGTACAGAGGCATTTAAGGGATCTGAATAATCCTTTGTAATATTCATCCTTTTCCTCTAAAATTCAGCTATTGCATCAGCCCCACAACCACAGCACCTTTGATTTCCTTCTGAGATTACCTCTGCTTTCCAAAAAGGATAAGAAAATTATGAAACATGACTATGGCTTTAGGGAATCTGTTGTCTCAAAAATAGTAGAAAGAGAAGATTAGATAGGTTTGAGTTGCTTACTCCAGACTGCATTATTTCTCAAGTTCAGTGAATTTCTTGTTCTGACAATAAATTGGTTGTTCTGAAGCTGAAACCATTCAGAAATTAAGATTCAACCTGTGGTTCTTAGATCTTTGAGGTGGTGAGAATTAACTAAATGATAAGAGAAAGTAATGAGGACTTAGTGATTCATGAATGGGTCTTTTGTCCTATGAGAAAGATAAAATGTGGAAATAATGAGACTACAAGATGATCAGTGCATGTGGTCATAGTCTTTACATTGCTTTGTAATCTTATTTAAACATTACTAATTACTAAAGGTGATTTAAAAGAATTTTCTTTACTGCCTAGTATAGTATATCCCCAGGTATTCTTTAACACGTTATTAAAGTAAGTGAGAAAATAGTGGTACAAAATAATAACAAAGGAATAAATACCTCACTGGTGTAAGAATATTTAGAAGCTCTGTAGGAGATTGATAGGCAGTGGCATTATCTGGATGTGTGTTCTTTTTCAAAATGGTAAAATACATTTCATTTCTTTGCCATATGATCTGTGTTTTTAAGGATAACAAATCTTTTAATAAAATGTTTAGATTACCTATGGAATTATACCGTAGAGTACCACTGATTATTTTTCTGTTGTTTAAGCTATTTAATGTTAATTTTCAGTTGCATGCTTTCCATATTTTTAACAACTGTACAGATTTCTTTTGATGCTTATCCTTATATTACCTTTCCGTGTCATCCTGTCAGCATTTAAGGAATACAAATTCAGATGAATTCTCATGCTGGTTTAAGCAGTATATATTGGTTGGGATCTTTGATGGGGTGAGAATTAACTAAATGAAAAGAGAAAATAATGAGGACTTAATGATTCATAATGGGTCTTTTGTCCTATGAGAAAGAGAAAATATGAAATAATGAAACTAAAAGATGATCAGTGCATGTGGTCATAGTCTAACTGGTATATTTGCTAGGGGTGATAGTGAGGGAAAGATACCAGTTCATGTTAAAACCAAATATTTGTAAGTTGAGACTGTCTGGATTACTCCTTATTTTTACTAGATTGTGAGCTGTTGGAAAGAGCATAAGCTGTGCATTTCCATTTGTGTTTCCTTGCAGTGCCAATCACAGAGACCCTGTGGATACCTGACATTCCCTACATATGTTAGCTAATTGAGTTAGCAGCATATTCATGTATCCGTAACACCAAAGACATTTTCAGATTGACAGTTGGTGCAGTCACACAAGCTCTTATCAGTCAGAGTGGGCACTGGCTTTAAACAACAGTATGGGTGCATTAATATATATACCAGATGAACGAACATAGGCAGTGATTAAAGCCACATTTACAGTTACCATTTGCCACAGAGTCATATGATTACAGCATGTTCTGTAGAGTTTGCTATAATTTAGATCACCTTAAGAATCATAAGTGGCTAATGAAAGAAAGATGTGGCTCAAGCAGTCTTTTCGTAAGTATTACTTTTAAAAGTACTCTGTCTTACAGAAACCTTGGGTTTTCTTTTTGCCTTCTTGAGAAATACTGAAAGGAAAAATGGGATAATTCTTTGGAGAATTAATTTAAACATTCTAATGTTGCCTTTGTTAACATCAGCTTTCAAATGCTTAAGTTTTTAAGAATGTAGAGCTGTATATGATGGAACAAATATAGTGATGTTGTATTATGCCCTTAATTTGGGGTTAATCCAGATTTGTCTGGAATAGTCCTATTAAACCTATTGTCCCAGCTTAATTGTTTTTATTCACTCAGAAGCACCCTGGTGTGGAGGGTGACATTTATGATCAACTCTTGGAGGTGTACAGATGTGGCTTATTGCATGAATAGACACTTAGGGTGGTGGCTTAGTTGCTAACTTGTATCTGATTCTTGCAACCCCAGGACTTCCCTGGTGGCTCAGACGGTAAAGCATCTGCCTACAATGCGGGAGACCCGGGTTCAATCCCTGGGTTGGGAATATCTCCTGGAGAAGGAAATGGCAACCCCCTCCAGTATTCTTGCCTGGAAAATCCCATGGACGGAGGAGCCTGGTGGGCTACAGTCCATGGGGTCCCAAAGAGTTGGACACGACTGAGTGACTTCACTTTTACTTTCATGGACTGAAGCCTTTTGTCCACGGGATTTTCTAGGCAAGAATACTGAAGTGGGTTGCCATTTTCTTCTCCAAGGGATCTTTCTGATCCAGGGATCGAATCTTGGTCTCTTGCATTATAGTCAAATTCTTTACCGACTGAGGTACCAGGGAAGCTGCTTCATTCAAGAAACTTTCACTGTAAAATAGTTAACAGAAAAGAGAGATGTTGTTTCCTCTCCCCCTCAAACACACATCTACAACATATGTGAAGTCTTGTTATAACAGACAAAGTCATACTTCTGGCCACAGTAGGTTTGTCTAAAGAGTAGAGGAGGTTTTGTATTGGCGAGTACAATAAGCATGTAAGGGACTTTCGTACTAAATTAATGTTGTGACTTCTGGATTAGCTTTTCTGAATGGAAAAGTAATGTGGTTCCTTGCTACCATACTGATAGTAACTTGAAAACAAACACTGTAATTTATTCAAGATCTTCCTTAATTTTCAGAAAATCTGTTATTTTTAGTAATCCAGAAAATACTTTCTATTGTATGAGTTTTTTCAGACGCACATTATTAGTGTGCTTTCATGCTTTCACTGAGTAATAATAGAAATAAAAGCTAATGTTTATTGAATGCTACTGTTGAAAGCACTGTTCTGAACACATTTTATGTTTTAGCTCAATTTGGTTCTCAACACCATCTGAAGTAGATACTATTCTGGTCTTACAGATGAGAAAACTGGAATCAATAGCTAGAAAGTAGCAGAACCAGAATTCGAACATAGACAATTTTGCTTGAATGCCTATTTTATTCAGCTACAAAAAAAAAGTAGCTAAAAAAGTAAGAATCAGACATTATTTTTTTAATTCAATTAATTGAGGTTTGGGGCTTCCTAGGTGGCTCAGTGGTAAAGAGTCTGCCTGCCAATTCAGGAGATTCAGCTTCAATTCCTGGGTCAAGAAGATCCCTGGAGAAGGAAATGTCAGTCCACTCCAGTATTCTTGCCTCAGAAATCCCATAGAGTGAGCCTAGCAGGCTATAGTCCATGGGGTTGAAAAAGAGTCGGACACAACCTGGTGACCAAACAGCAACAGTCATTGAGGTTTTATTGTTTGCCTGATTTGTGTTAAGAAGTCTGCTTACTGATTAAACCAGTTTTTAGATACTTGCATGTTTGAAGACAAATTGTAGAATTGGAAGGATTGATACTATAGAGCAGTTGATTTTGTGTGGGTGGGTGTGTGTGTGTGTGATAACATGACATAAGATTGACAGTTACATCCTCCCTGTTTGTAATTGTACAGTTTAGTGGCGTTACGTACACTCACAATGCTGTGTTACCATCACCCTTATCTATACCAAAACTTTTCCATCATTCATAACAAAGCCTGTATGTTCATTAAACATAATACCTTCCTCCCTCCTGTAGCTTCTGGTGGCTTCTTTCTGTCTCTCTGAATTTGCCTACTCTTGGTGCCTCATATAAGTGGAATCATACAGGATTTGTCCTTCATGTCTGGTTTATATTATTATTTTTTAACATTTTAATTTGCAGTTGTAAATAGACTGATTTTTAAACTTTGGTCAAACTGTATTACATTTTATGATAGATTTTTAATTTAGATTTTAAATGTTAATTTACTTTTAGTGTCATATTTTATGATCATTTTTATATAATTTAGTTTGTTGAACAAGAGAAGGGAAGAGTCAGTTTAACTCCTGTCTTGTTACCTTAATCAGTGTTAAGGCTCATATGAGTATTGTTTTGTTAAGTCTTGGAAACAATTGAAATCTAGCACATGAGTAGAATTCTGCTAAGTTGAATAAGGCTCTTTGCTTTACGGAGATGCAGCCCAGACCATAGATAAGTCATCTCTGCTTTTAAAATTGGATATAGAATCTAGTGGGCTTCCCTAGAGGCTCAGACAGTAAAGAATCTGCCAGCAGAGTGGGAGACCCAGGTTTGTTTCCTGGGTTGGGAAGATCCCCTGGAGAAGGGACTGGCAACCCACTCCAGTATTCTTGCCTGGAGAATTCCATGGACAGAGAGGATCCTGGCAGGCTGTAGTCCGTAGGGTCACACACAGTCAGACATGACTGAAGCAACTTAGCATGCATGCATGCATAGGGTTTAGCTCTTCAGCTAGATTTCAAAATGTATAAAATTCTGCATTTTATAGCAAAGTATTTTTTTTCCTAAAAGACTTTTGTTAGGTAGGTAAGACAATTAGCATCTTAGTAGTCATCTAGTACTACAAATTATATGAACCTAAAAATCTTGTTTGTTCCTTAAATATTTTGAATTTGAGTTAGTGATGACACATGGGGCTAGGGAGAAAAGCAGTTCACTTCTACAGTTTTTCTGTATTTCCTCAGGGTTTTCATTGTCTTTTGATTATTTTCCTGTTAGCAATCTGGTTTCTAGTGCAGTGGCTGTTAAACTTTTTGGTCACAGATCCCTTTATACTTTTAAAAATTACTGCAGACCTCAAAGAGCTTTTCTTTATGTGTGATATATTCATTTTTTATTAGAAATTAAGCCGAAGAAATTAAGATATTTTATTTACTATTTTTAAGGTATGTCTAATCCAATTACATACTAAGATAACATTTTAGTGAAAAATTATTCTTCCAGAAGGACAAAAAATTTTAGTGCCAAGAATGGCCTTCTTTTACTCTTTGTAAATCTCTTTACTCATGTGGCATAATACAGAAAACTGGACTCTCCCGTTTGCTTTCGCATTAAATCCGTTGTGATTCCACGTGTCATGTAGCCTCTGGAAAAATTCATTGCACATTTGTAAGAGAATGAGCATGAAGATGGCAAATAACATCCTAGCATTTTTATGAAAGGAGTTTTGACCTTTCAGATTCTTAGAAGGGCCTTAGGGACCCCCCAGGAAGCTCCAGCTAGTACTTTGAGAACTGCTACTTTGCAGAAGGTTGACTTATATTCAGTGAATATTATCTGCACCCTTGAGGAAGTATAATTTTGTCCCTTTAGTTGAGAAGTTATTTTGTGAGTATAACATTAAGCTGATTTTATAGTTTCATCAAGATTTTTGGTCTTACATGGCAAATCTGCAGGTTAATCTATTCTATTTGCCAAAAATGTAAGCACTAAAAATGTAGTTTCCAAAAGTAACTTTTGAGAGATAATTTCTTGGGTTTTTGAAGAAGTTTTCATTTTCTGTTTTGTTGTAGTTTTCTATATTAAAAAAATACAATAGTCTATCAGTGTTTTCAGTAAACTCAAAATAGGGTATAACGCTAATTGTCTGTAATGAGCACAATTTAAGTTTAATAGCATGTAAAAGCTTCTTTAGGATGTTGAGTGTTTTGAATGTCTTTTTCTCCCTGTGGATGCTCCCTCTATAATAGTTATATTTTCAATACATCATTTGTTGTTCAGTTGCTCAGTCATATCCCACTCTTTGCAACCCCATGGACTGCAGCACGCCAGGCTTCCCTGTCCTTTACCATCTCCCAGAGTTTGCTCAAACTCATGTCCATTGAGTTGGTGATGCCATCCAACCATCTTGTCCTCTGCATCCCCTTCTCCTGTCTTCAGTCTTTCTCAGCATCAAAGTCTTTTCCCGTGAATCAGCTCTTCTCACCAGGTTGCTAAGAGTATTGAAGCTTTAGCTTCAGCAGCAGTCCTTAATATTCAGGGTTGATTTCCTTTAGGATTGACTGGTTTGATCTCCTTGCAGTCCAAGGGACTCTCAGAGTCTTCTTCACCAGCATAGATGCTGTATATTGTAGAATTTAATTATGATTTAATATTTGCTTTCATTCATGCTACTCTTCTAGTCATTTTGCCTTTAGAGTTTAATTCCTTTACAAGTAAAAATACTGATATTTCTAATCTGAGATGCTTTTGTCTAACATAGAATTTTTGTTTTCCGTAGGCTTTTAGGTTATTTTATAATTGGAAGAGTAAGAGATTGTAATAAAGATAAAATAATTCACCAATTTTATAGTTAATGTAAAATTATCTTTTTTACTTTTTAGGTGTAGGGTATGCTGATTACCATTTCTGATGCTTTAAGTGTTCGTAGTGCCTTTTTTTTTTTATTTTTTTATTTTTTTTTAATTTTTTTATTAGTTGGAGGCTAATTACTTCACAACATTTCAGTGGGTTTTGTCATACATTGATATGAATCAGCCATAGATTTACACTTATTCCCCATCCCGATCCCCCCTCCCACCTCCCTCTCCACCCGATTCCTCTGGGTCTTCCCAGTGCACCAGGCTGGAGCACTTGTCTCGTGCATCCCACCTGGGCTGGTGATCTGTTTCACCATAGATAGTATACATGCTGTTCTTTTGAAACATCCCACCCTCACCTTCTCCCACAGAGTTCAAAAGTCTGTTCTGTATTTCTGTGTCTCTTTTTCTGTTTTGCATATAGGGTTATCGTTACCATCTTTCTAAATTCCATATATATGTGTTAGTATGCTGTAATGTTCTTTATCTTTCTGGCTTACTTCACTCTGTATAAGGGGCTCCAGTTTCATCCATCTCATTAGGACTGGTTCAAATGAATTCTTTTTGACGGCTGAGTAAAAATTCCATGGTGTATATGTACCACAGCTTCCTTATCCATTCATCTGCTGATGGGCATCTAGGTTGCTTCCATGTCCTGGCTATTATAAACAGTGCTGCGATGAACATTGGGGTGCATGTGTCTCTTTCAGATCTGGTTTCCTCAGTGTGTATGCCCAGAAGTGGTATTGCTGGGTCATATGGCAGTTCTATTTCCAGTTTTTTAAGGAATCTCCACACTGTTTTCCCGTAGTGCCTTTTAACACAATGTTTCATTTCAAATTACTCCCATTCCTTGCTGTACCTTGTAATTAATTGTTTTACTTTATAGGTTTATAAGTATTCTACCTCATATATTTTTTAAGTGTAGATTGTAGATGATATGTATGTGTGTGTAATCTTTAAAACACTGGTACATAGAAAAGCATGTGGTGGAAGGTCATATTTAAAGGTTTTTAAAAACCTTGATGTTGTGTACTCAGTTTTTTGTGTGTGCAGTATTTACCTATGAGCTTGATGACTTGAAAGTAGTAATTTGTGAGACTTGAGGCAACTGGTTAGGGGTTTTGGAGTTTGTAACATACCAGCGTTGGATTCATGGGGTCGCAAAGAGTCGGACACGACTGAGAGACTGAACTGAACTGAACTGAACTGAAGTGTTGATGAAGGTTATAATTTCCAAGTGAGAAATAGAAAGCGTAGTTCACATTATTCTGCTGTGCTTCTTTCTTTCATTTGAACTGAATAGAGAAATAATAAGTAGTTGATAGCTGGTTACTATATGTATCAGTTAGCTCTTGATCCACAACAGATTACTTTTGTAGAGTGCAATGGTTTAAGACAACATACGTTTATTATTGAACAGTGATTGTGGATTAGCGATGTGGGGACAACTTAGCTGGTCCTCTGCTTCAAGGTCTCTCACAGACTTTGAGATGCTCATCTCAAAGACTTGCTAAGAAAAGACTCATGTTCAGAATCACTGACTTCTTTGTTAAAAAGATTCACTTCCTCTCCACCATGGTAGTTTGCTTTATCATAGCATGAATGCTGAGAACACAATAGAAGAAACCAGCAAAATAGAAGTCTGTCTCTTTTGTAACCCAGTCATGGAAATAACATTCCATCATTTTTGCTGTATTTCATTTGTTGGAAATAAATCATTATCTAGCCCACCTACAAGGGGAGGATATAAATACCAGAGGTATAAGAAGACATGAATACCAGGAGGCGGGAATCATTGGAAGCCAAGTTGGAGGTCTCCTATCGCAGAACTCTTCTTTTGCCTTAGTTATGTAAAATAATGATGGGATACATTAAGAATGAATTCATAGATAATTTTTATTCCATTTTTTAACTTGAATACAGAGCTATTACTTTTGTGAGAATTTTAAAAATAATGAATTTTAAATGTAGTTGAATTCCTTTTGATGTGATGTTTTGCTGGCGTGCTGCCTTTCTGTTTCTTTGTACCAGTTCCTTCAACCCCCTAACAGTCCCTCCACTCACCCTTACACTTCTTTACATTTAAAAGTTCATATTACGTACTGGTAAAGTTAAGTCCTATTCTCTTTCTTTTACAGTATAGGCTGTCATACAGCTGTACTGTTTTATTTCACAGTGGCACATGCTTTGTTTAATAAAAATTTGAAGTGGAATTTATACATTTTGAGTAGCTCTGCAGTAAATCCAGTGATTCTCAAAACATGGTCTCTGGTCAGCAACATCATCATCTCCTTGTTTGGAACGCAGATTCTCTGCCTCACGCCAGACCTCCTGAATCAGAAGTTCCAGGGGATGGGCCCAGCAATCTGTATTTTAACAAATTCTTGAAGTAATTCTGATGGTCACTAAAGTTTCAAAATCCCATCTATTCATTCCCTTTAGAACTTGAATATAACTTTTCCAAAAGCTTTTGGCCAGTAATAGAAACCTTAATTTTACTGCTGTATGCAGAATTTTCCAGGAAAACATTTTGTTTCTGCTGCTCATTTTAAAGATAAAGGATACAGAAACACAATGTGTGATTTGTGTATTTCAAATCTGTTGGCTGGGCAGCACGTGTGTTGGCCAGGAAAGTTGGGAGTGCCGGGAGAAACAGGACAGGGAATTTTGAGGTGAATTTTATCTTTCATTTTACTGTTCCCTCTTGTTAACAAAAGTCAAATACTAAATAGTGATTTTCTAGATGAGAATTGTGTTGGTATAACATTATATTACATATTAAACTTTTTAAGTAGCATTTTTAAAATATACTTGCTAATTGTCAAAAGAATGGATCGTATAGTGTTTCATCAACTTTGAAATTCTGTTTCAGTGAACTTTAAATCAAAATTAAGATTTGAATTATCTTAGATGAGATATACATCTCACACAAAGGGTCTTCTCTAGTTCTCATGCCAACTTTCTAATGTGTAGGTATTGTTTGGAAAGACATCCGTATCTATCTATGTAGCATAATTTTTGTGTTCTTAATTCCTTTCAGTTGATTTTTTAAAAGAATCTGTCTTATGATACTACTGTAGTAAGAGAAATTAAAAGCAGAATGTTTGTAATTTTAACTGTCTTCATAGCACACTTAATAGTTTGGTTATATTCTTTTATTTTTATGTTTTGTGAAAGTTTGGTAACTTAAATGTTTTTGAGGTCTAAATGTTGAGAGGGCTGAATAGTATTTTCTTAGTTATTTTATATGAGTTCACATTGTAGTTAGCTTAAGTGATGTATGCTGTTGATGTATTTACTTGGGTAAAGTTATTAGGATTACAGAGTGGGTTGCTGAAATCAGCATGGTTACCTTACCCTACCTAGGACAATGGTCATGAATTAAATAGTCACGTATTTAGAACTGGGACATGTAGTGAAGTTCAGTAGTACCCTAAAAAATCTATAATCTTCTAATGAAGATCAAGTAATAGTAGCTATTAAGAGCATTTAATATACTCTGCCTTCCTTAATTCCCCATTTAGTGTGGTGTCTGGACCTTTTGTTAGTTTGTATTGTTTGCTGGACTCTTCTAGTTTAGTAATGTAGGAAGCAGGGAGGTGCCTCAGGAGTTACGGGAATTACCATGGAGTGGCTCATTTTAGTAGACTTGTGGATGCCCAATGATTTTTGAAACATGACCACTGCGTTATTTATCTTTTCAGTCTTGTTGGTTTGAGTTTACCATATCCTTTTATTACATGGGTGGTTAAATAAGGTGCTTCATTCTCCATTTTAAGGCCTACTTAGTTCCTTAAGTTCTGTTTGAAATAAACCTCTTAATCTGGTAAAACATGCATAGAAAAATTTTAAATTATTAGCAGATGTTTCCATTGACAAGCAAACATTTGAAAGCAATTTTTTTCATTATTTTTTCCTATGTTCTTAGTTAATGAATTTAGGTTACTTTTTCCTGTTTGGGAATAGTTTTGATGCAGTTTTTTAAGAAAGGATTTAGTAAACCATTCTGACTTTGTTGAAGTTCTTTATGATTTAACATTTTCCTTGAAAAAGCTTTTCATATTGAAATTTTTATACTTAGAAAGTCGTTTTTCTTCAAATAAGAAAATTATAATTTGCATGACATGTAAATTTTAAATTAGGATTTAAGGGCACATTCGAAGAGTCCCTGGTGGCTCAGATGATAAAGAATCTGCTTGCAGTGCAGGAGACCCAGGTTCTAACCCTGGGTCAGGAAGAACCCTTGGAAAAGGGAATGGCCCCATTCCAGTATTCTCGCCTGGAGAATTCCATGGACAGAGGAGCTTGGTGGGCTATAGTCCATGGGGTCGCAAAGAGTCGGACACGACTGAGCGACTAACACTTTCACTTTCTTGACCAGTGTAAATTGAGAATGTTTATACCTAGTTTATTCCTTTAAAGATTATAACGTGTGCGAGTGAGAGTCACTCAAATTAGTATTTACTGACTTCTGTTGAAGTAAACCACTCACATTCATCTTAGTGTGCCCTAGGGTTGTAAATTTATGAATTGGCTATATCCCTTGTCTCTACTCCCACAAGTCAAGGGAAATAATAACCTTTCCACACTCCTGTCAACAATAGAAAAACAATTCATGTCCATACTTGAACATCCCTCATAGCTTTACTAAAGTGAATATCCATCATCTTCCGAGTTACCTTGTACTACCTGCAGTATTTAAGATAAGCCCATTACCACTTTGCCTATTATACTGTTAAAATAACAAGATCAGATGTTGATTATCAAGCTTAGTGTTAATTTTATGGAGTTTGATATTTGTGTGTGCACAAGGGTGCTTTTTTTAAACTAACGTCTCACTTTGTTCATGGTTACAATTAGTGGGGAAATCTTGTTATCAAGTTGTTAGGCTGGGTTTTCATCAGGAAGTCTGATATTATACTCGAATTGTTGGTCCTCTGCAAGAAAACAGAATGCTGCTTTTGAGTGAATAAGCCAGGACGATGAGGCGAGGGGTTTTATTTCAAAGTTTTCTTTCGTGATGGCATAAGTACATAACAGGTTTTGAAATCCAGTTACTATATTAAATTTCATCACTTGTTTTTTAGGTATTCCAATAACTGTACCACCTCCAGGTAAAACTTTTTTCATGTTTTCTCCATCATTGTTAATAAACATGAAATTTCAAGCTCTTATAGTTACAGGAGGGACGGTGTTGATGTGGTTAGAATATAAAATAGGTTATTGGGATTTCAAGGTCCTATTTTCAGCTCTGCCTTTGCTTCATTCCAGTTTTGATTAAGATATTTAGTTTTCTTATACCTGTCTTACCCATTTCTGTAGAAATAGAGATTCTGAGAAAATTCTTACCATATCAATTTATTGAAGAAAACAGAGTATAGGATTAAAAAGAAAATTTTTATTAAAAATTGTTTTTTCAAACCAAAGAATTTTTTATATGATGAAGTGACTGCAAGAGAAGAGAAAGTTCCATTTATCTTGATTTTATCATGTGGTTTCTGATTGTTTTTACCCTCCTGACGTAACTCAATATTGTGAGAAAATATGTTCTGAACCACACTGATAGGTTGACAGCTGTTCAGATGATTGTTCATAGAGCAGTGGTTTAATTGTTCACTCTTGTAAGAATAGGATCAACAGGAGTGTAACATGCGGCCCAGTGTTGGTTTTTTTTTTTACAGTTTTTCAGGGTTTTTTTTTTTTTTTTCTTTTGTAGTGTGATGCAGCTGTGATAGCAAGTGTGTTTATGAAGTTCAGTATTAAAAGTCATGAAATGTAAAGAGATGAGAGGTGACAGTGCTTGGAAGGGTGGGTCTAAATTCAAAATGACCTTGGTAAATAGAGTTTAAATAGCTTAGGATGGTATACATATTTAGTTGTCAGATAGTCACTGATTGTGTATGAGTGTGGCTGAAAAAGACCTGTCAGGAGAAGTCTTAAAGGAGTCATTGGTGTGTCTTCATAGGTTAAAAAAAAATGTGATTGTAAGGTTGTCTAAAATAGGATTGTGGACTCTAGGACTAAGTAGTAATTGCTAAGTTTTACACTGCTAAGATATTTAAGAGGAGAACCTAAAACTTGACACAGTGAAGATGAGCATGGTGAATTTAAAACAGCTTGAAACAAGGCCAAAAATTGATTTAAATGGACTTTTGAAAAGGGGTAGGAAAACTGAGATTCATTTTTACATAGAAGACTAAACAGGAGGCTTAGTGGAAATGTTTTCAAACATGTATTTTGTTGGATTGCTTCTTGTCCTCATTAAGATCAGTATGTGAATTGTAGTATGAGAGATTTAAATTACATAATTTAATGTACTTTCTAATAGGGTCGTTAAAAGTTGGCAGAAATTGATGTCATAAAGAATTGGTATTGTAAGTTGTAGACTCTTCAAGCCTTGTTGAGATGCTTCTTTGCCTGACTGAATTTGAAAGTGCAGAGTAGATTAACTGTTAAGGTCCCTGGTAGCCGTATTCTGTGGTATTTCATCTAGGTTTTGTGAATTATTCAGAATGCAGACCTCATAATATAAAGCTGCAAATTATTTCCTTTCTAAACTAATTTAAAAACTTCATTATGTGATTTTCTTTGTAAATTAATTCTTTAGGGTTGTGCTATTTAAAACATATTTTATGATGGATATTCTCAGCCTTAAGCATTATATATTTACTGGTAAGATTTTATTTAAAAATTATGCATTTTAAGGCCATTTCTATACATCTAAACTCTCAAAATATTTTTGAAAGAGGTAAATGTTATTTTATTTGCTTTTCTTCTAAAATACTTAAAATGTATCTGGTGGCAATCCTACTACTGTTTAATATATGGAAAAGGTAAGGCACTGAGATTAACTTTCTCATACTCACAAAATGGGCTGTGTGTGGTGCTGAAAATAAGACCGGGTGTCCTGACTCCCAGTTTGTGCTCTGTGTATTAGACCAGACTGTTCATTCAGAGTTAATATTGATCCAAAAATCTGTTTATAAATGTAAGCTCCATTTTTTTCCTGTCCATTATAACATAGAGAAGCACATTATAGTCCCAGAGAAATTTAGTGACACACAACTTTTAACTCGACATTGTATTACATTCTAACTTCTTTGTATCTTATGATTGAATGTTGCAGGTTTTCCTCCTCCGCCAGGTGCTCCGCCTCCTTCTCTCATACCAACAATAGAAAGGTAATCAGTGTGGACGCTGTGAATTCTTATCATTCATAGGCTTTGACAGGAGAATCATATGTATCTTGGTAATATTTTCAGAGATTTGATTTTGCAAACAGTAGTACCTGTCTTTTAATTCGGAAGTCTAGATCTGTGTTATTTACTCTTAGAAAAGATATTGGACCTATACCTAATTGCAGAACAGGACAAAGAAAACGAAATGATAGTATTTTGAATTATCTTGCTTTGATTTATGGTACTCTTATTAAAGAAACCACTAGATTGGTAAAAACTTGGCTATAGTCAAGTTTTGTGGGATATACAAACAGATTGGTAAAAACTTGGCTATAGTCAGGTTTTGTGGGATATACAGTTTTGTGGGATACAAGTAGATTGGTAAAAACTTGGCTATAGTCAAGTTTTGTGGGATATACAAACAGATATATAGAAATTATGAATAATGTGTGTCTGTTTTAGGATTAAGTAAGGATAGCTATTATCAGGGACCACAGTAAAGAAAAGCTGCCTTATTCCTTGCTACCCAGTGCAACTCGGCTTCCATAGAGGAAGAATGGATCCCTTCTGCCTGGCAGTTACCTTATTTTTAATACCCTGTATTTATAGTTTGTTATTTGGAATGCTGTGGTAAAGAACATTTACCTCATGGACGGCAATACCATGTTTAACAGCATATGCTTTGGAATCACACAAACCTGGTTCAAATTTGGCTTCAAAATTTCCCCGCTTTGTGGCAAGGCAGGGTGCATAATAACTCATTGAGACTCAGATTCCTCTTTTGCCAAATGGGGTTGATAGAGTTATGAAGATTCAAACAACTCAGGTGAGTATAAAGCATCAGCACCATTCTTGACAGACAGAACTAACCAGTAAATAGTAGCTATTATTATTTCCTCTTAAGTGGCAAAAAGCGCTACTTAAAAAAAAATTCTGTATTTCTGAGAAAGTGATTCAAACTAAAGAAAAATCATGAGAACTTTAGATCAGTAGCATCAAACTGCATATGATTTTCAGAAGAAATGATAAAACTCAGCAAAGTGTGACTCGTGAGACTATAAGCATTTAATTTTAAGTCCTTGTTAAACATATGTTTTCTTACTCAAAATGTTAAGAAGTAGTATTTGTTGAGTCTGTCAGTAGGGTGGAATTTCTGATTTTTATTCATTAAAATTACTTTTCTAAGGCTAACTTTTAACTGTGTCTGAAGTACTCTGTCAGCCTCAAAGCTTCTGTTGTCTGTTGTGTCAGGCTGAATTGACTGGATTCTTTATGTTAAAAAATACTAATAAGCTGTATCTTCTTTACATGTAGCATTAGGCTTAATACTGTTAATAGCCTGTGTTTTCAGGATTAAAAAAGAAAGTTATTATGGAATTGCAGCTACCATTTTATGGTGGTTGTAATTCCGTAATAACTTAATTTTTTAGTACTGAAAACACAAGCTATTTAACAGTATTAAACTTAGTACTACATGGACAGAGGAGCCTGGTGGGCTACAGTCCACGGGGTCGCAAAGAGTCGGACATGACTGAGCGACACAGAACAAACAAAAATAAACAGAACAAATTACATGGTGGTTCGGCAAGTCATAATTCTACCTTAGGCTTTGCATTTATTTGCACCAAGCTAAAATTCAGAACTTGCAACACGTAAACATACATTTTTCTTTGACAGTGGACATTCCTCTGGTTATGATAGTCGTTCTGCACGTGCTTTTCCATATGGCAATGGTAAGTGTTATTTTTTAATTGCCTGGATTCAATTTAAATCAGTAAAGTACTTAAATACTGTAAAATAGTAGAAACATACTCCCATGGTTTAAAGTACTATCTTGAATTAAAAAATATTTACTATCGAAATAATTAGTCTTACATATATTCCAGGTTACTTAACAGAATATTTTTCATTTCTTTAGTAAAGATCTAATTGTCTTTCCTTCCTGAAGTATCTATAGCATCATCTCCATTTGTGTATCAAGTTCCCTGCATGCTTGTATCTATTTCTTAGCTTTCGAGACTATTCATTTGGTTAGTTTTTAATTATCTCTATGCTAATAGTGCCACACTTACTATAAAACTCTTTAATTTTGAGTTTTATAGTAAATCTGATATCTGTTTTAGCAAAATCTATCTTACTCTGTTTCAGAAGTGATTTGGGGCCATTGCTTTTATATTTCTATTTTAGAATCAACTTTTCAAGTTTCATTGAAAACTGTTGAGATTTTTATTGATAACTAACTCATATTATGTTTACAATATTACAAACTATTGATTCATGTAATCCTGACAGCCTTATAAAGGAGGCATACTGTTATGATCATCATTTTTGGACTAGGGAATTTAAGAGCAGCTAGATTAAGTAACTTGCCCAATGTCACACAGTAAGTGGCAGAGTCAGGTCAGAATTTGAAACCATGCAGCCTGTCTCCAGAGCCCTTTCTCTTACTGTACTGTATTATTATTAGATTGATGCTGTAGATCAGTTTGTAGGAATTCATACCTTACAACATTGAGTTAACGTCTGAACAAGCATTCTGTCCATTTACGGAGATATTCTTTAATGTGTTCCAACTGAGTGCTGTAACTCTACATGCTCTTAGACAGCTTTAGTTAGATTTAGTCATAGGTACCTAATGTTTTCATTGTCCTTATAAATGGTAACTTCATTTAAGCTACGTGTTCTGTTTGTATTTGCTTGTATTTAGAAATAGAATTGGGTTTCCTTTCATTTATATGTATAATAGGGATGTCAGTATACACTTTGATCTGTTACCTGCTGAACTCTCCTCAGGCAGTATCATCTGCCCTCCTTTCCTGTTCAGGTGTTTATCCCTCACACCTCATGCCCCCTCATTGTTTGGTCTTACTGTTGTGACTAGTGCCTCTGTATAATGTTGAAGTCCTGCAAGTGGAGCTCTTGTCTGGAACCACCCCACCTACCCTTTTTTAAATTATTTTTTTTTTAAGGAAATGCTTTTATACTTATACTATGAAATTCTTACTCTCAGATTTTTGATAGAACCCTCTGTCAGAATAAGGAAAATCTCTTCTAGTTTTCCAAGGGCTTTTAAACTGTGAATGGATATTGAGTTTCATCAGATGCTTTCTCAGTTGATCGTATTGTTTTCCTTCTCTGTAATGTGGCAGTTTTCTCAATTTTTCTGATATTAAGCCACTGTGTATTTGCTGACATAAACCTAACTTGGTCACAACTGATTACTTTTTTAAAATAAATACAGACTTACTTACAATTTTGACATCTAAGTTCATATGTAATATTGTTCTGTGATTTTCCTTTATTTGTATTGTCCTTAACTGGTTTTAGTATTAAGGTTATACAAGCCACATGGGATAAGTTAGAGGGATAATCTCTTTTCCCATTCTCTGAAAGTTTTTGTATTATTCAGCTGGTCTGTACCTTATAAATGAGTAAAAGTCACCTGTAAAAACCATCTGGTCTTGTGGGAAGGTTTTAAATTGCTGATTTAATATCTTTAATAATTATGGGACTAGTCAAGATTTCTTTGAATTACTTAATATGTTGCTCTAAAATATATAATGGTCTCCATATTGTTTAATCTCTGTAACATCTGTAGTTGTAGTCCCTTACTGGTTCTGATATTTTTTATAAGGTCTTTTTCCTAATCTTGTCAGAAGATTATCATGTTTTATTCAACTAGTCTTTAAAAGCCAACTTCTGCCTTTGCTTACTACATGGTAGTTTTCTGCTGACATGATTTCTTTATTATCTCTCTTCTGTTAGATTATTCTACTTTGTTCTAAGTTCATAAGTTGAAAGCTTAATTCATTCACGTTCCATCTTTTGTAATGCAGGTTTTTTTAAGATTAATTTCCTTCAGAACAGTTTTCATCTCTAGACTTTTGACATATTGTACTTTTCTTTGTGTTCAGTTTTTAAATGATTTTAAGTCTATGACTTTTTTGACTGACCCTTGAGTTATCAGAAATGTGTTTTAAATTTGAAATAAATGGAGATTATTTTCCCATAACTTTTAATTTTTACTTCTAATTTAGATTGTGTGGTGGTCAGAAAACATGATGTCTATTATGCTTTGAAAGAACATAATATATTTTCATAAATGTTTCATATGGGTGAGGAGAATGAGTATTCTTAACCTGCCTGGCAGATTTCTATGTTATGTTCATTAAATCAACTTTATTAACAATGTTTTGCTCCATCCTTATATATCTGTAGTGATGTTTTTGTTTGCTTAAAGTTTCGATAATTGAAAAATTACATTAGTCTCCAGTGATCATGGTTGGTTTTTCTGTTTCTACCTGTGTTATTTCTATTAGTTTTTATTCCATAGAAAGTAAGGCTATGTTGTTAGATATTTGGAAGTTTAATTTGTCCTGTGTTCTTGGTGAGTTGCATCCTCTATCTTCACGTAGTCATTCTTCCTCAGGTGATCCTTTTTGTATGAGTATGCTTTGCCACTTATAATATACAGTTACTCATATGGAAATTAGGGGATATTACCATTTTCCATTTTTTTCTCCCATCCTTTGACTTTCAACCATCTTGTGTTTGTATGTTTCATGTTCAAAATATAGGTAGAATTTTTTAAACTTCTGTCACTTAGGTGATTAATTCCATCCTCTTTGTATTACTGTGATTTTTGAGCCATTCAGACTTGTCTCCCAGACGCCCATTCTTTCTGTTGCAAAGTGACTGAAATTTTCAGGTGATTTTTTAAATATTCTCTTTCTCCCTACATTGTTCTGAAATAATATATTTATCTCTATTTTTTTTAGTGGTTACTCTTGAAATGTATTATGCATATATCCAGTAGAAGTTATTTTTGTGTGTAAACTGTTTATAACTTTTGCTTATTTTTTGTTTATGAATGCCTTTTGTTTTATTCTTCAAATATAATTTTGAGTACACATTTCTAGGTTCACCGTTACTTTGTCTCAGCACTCTGAAGATGTCCTAATGTATTCTGGTTTATATTTTTGCTATATTGGGAAGTTGGTGATGTGTCTTAATTCTGATTTGCTGTCCACCTTGCAAATGAAGAGTTATATCTTTAAGATTTGTTTCTGGCATGTCCCCAGACTGTGGGTATTCACCATGTGTTACTTCTCTTTTCTACATACTAAATAATTTTGTTTTTAATTTAATGAAGCATTTTTGTGGGATTTTTACCTTTTTTTTTTTTTTTTTCATCTTTCTGTCTTGTTTTTTAAGTACCATAACTCTTAATTATTATATTTTCTCTTTAGTTGCCTTTCCCCACCTTCCTGGTTCTGCTCCTTCATGGCCTAGTCTTGTGGACACCAGCAAGCAGTGGGACTATTACTCAAGAAGAGAGAAAGACCGAGACAGAGATCGGGAGCGGGACCGAGAGCGGGACCGGGACCGAGACAGGGAGAGGGAGCGCACGCGGGAGCGGGAGCGGGAGCGCGACCACAGCCCCACGCCCAGCGTCTTCAACAGGTGCGTCCAGCGCGCCGGCGCCCGCACGCGCGTGCTGTGCCTGCGCGTCAGGGTCTTGTTCAGTGCCAGGGCTGAAAGGCCAGCTCAGCTGGGAGAGGGCGGTTTGAAGAGTAGTGAGGATAGCGGGTTTTAAAAGCATCAAGGCTGTCGTTCAACTCATAAGGACTGCCCACTATCTAAAGCAGCAGTGTTCAAATTTGTTTGTTCGTTTCTTCCTTAAAACAGTTTTGAAAATGTCATACCCCCTCATGTATTTTTATCTTGCCACATAAAATTTTTCATCTTAAGTATAAACATTTGGCTAATTGGTGAAGAATCTGCCTGCAATGCAGGAGATCCGGGTTTGATTGAAGTCGGGAAGGTCCCGAGGAGAAGGAAATGACAACCCACCCCAGTATTCTTGCCTGGAGAATTCCATGGACAGGGGAGCCAGGCAGGCTGCAGTCCATGGGGTCGACTTAGCAGCTAAACCAACCAACCAGCCAGATAGATAAAATTTCCAGTCTATTATAAGTATCATAATTTTTTTTTTCACAGAAGAATATTTTTATTCTAGCACATAACATGTTTATCATCACCACTAACATTGTCCTTCTTTTTACGTCTACAATAGCAGGGTCAATTAGAAATAATATCAAATAGTATTTCTGAATTGCATGCTCTTTGTTGAGTTTTAGGCTAACTTCTCTCATGTCATTCAGTGACAAAATGATAATAATACCTATTACAATTCTGTGTGTTTATTTCACTAGAAACCCTATGATGATATAACACTTTGGAATGGCTAAAATTAATTGGCTGCACTGTAAATCTTTTTTGGCACTGTAATAGTACTTTAAAAGATGGATCCTAAACTATGACTTAGATTTTTTTTCCTTTGGGCAGAAACTGTCATAATAATATTTGTTCTAGTGAGCTTTGACCGACATATTCATTGCAAATATGGTTATAGGTTACATTTAATTAATTATTTATCTCTTGTTTCCCTCTTCGACCCACAAAAATTTTGGCTGGTAATCTCTCTGGCTCAGTTTCATATTTACATCTTTAGAGGTTACTTTTTTTTCTTTTTTTTCATTAGTTGGAGGCTAATTACTTAACAAATCACTGTAGTATCCTTACCACTGGCTATGTCCAAAAGAGTAATGATAACTTTAAAAATGATCATTAGTAAGTATCATAATTTTTAAAGTTATCGTTACTCTTTTGAACATAGCCAGTGGTAAGGATACTACAGTGATTTGTTAAACATCGTTATCCATTTTTTTAAAATGTATAAGTAAGCTCTCTTTAACAGTTGGAAACTCTACATTTCTTTTTGTGCTTGAATTCTTATTTCTGAACCATGTCCCCCAAAGAATTTTATTTTTATTATGAAAAAGTATTTTTAATTATCCATCCTATTTACCCTGCAACATACATATGTAAGTTAATGTATAAAAAATGTAATGACCATACTATTAAGTATTTAAAATTTTTTTCTGATTTTGGTATTTTTATATATAAATATAATGCAAATTCTGAAAATAATTTAGTGGAGCTACATTCCTTAGTGTGATGAAAGAGCTTCTGCCCATGTCTTAATTAATGTTTGTATCCATAAATGAATGTTAGTATTGTTAGGGGAAAAAAGGCTTTGCCATTATTATATTTCTTTCTTTCTTAATTGTGTAGATGTAAGCCCTGAAAAATGTTGTTCACATAAAATATGTAAATAAGAATTCATGGAATTTTGTTGTGGCTCTGTCATTGTTATTTGAGCACTTTAGGATTTAGTGTGATACGTCAAAATTATACAATTAACGTATCACCAAAATTACTTTTAAGGATCCATAAGCTCATGGCTCAGTTTTCTTAAAAGCAAAGAATTAAAAATCACCCAATTGTTACACAGTGTAACAATAAAAGTACCACAAACTGGTAGCCTAGAACAATAGAAGTTTCCTCTCACAGGTCTGGAGGCTTGAGAGAGAATGTGTTCCCTGCCCGTCTCGTCTCTTCTGGCTGTTGTTAGCTGTCCGTGGTGTCCCTTGATGCCTCGCTCCAGTCTGTGTCTCTGTCTTCACAGAGTGTTCTCCTCTCTCTCTCTGTGTACAAGTGTCCCTGTTCTTAGAAGGGTATCAGTCTTTGGATTAGGGCACAGCCAGATCCAGTATGACCTCATCTTGCCTTGATGATTACATCCAGAAAGACCCTGTTTCCAAAGTTTTCAGTTTTCTGAGTTTCTTGGAATATCAGAAAGACTTTACCAAGACTTGCCAGAAGACTACAAATTATATTTAATACTCTTCATGTTAGAGGTACCCTGTTCAACTCAGTATGCTCAGAAAGGGTTAGGGAAACGAAATGCTGTTAATTTTAGTATATCTTTTCCAAAATGTCTTTAAAAATTAATGGAACACCTTTATGTACTTTTATATTTATTTTCATGCAAACCTGGAGCTGCAAACTTCCCCCATTCCATTTATGGAAAATAGCTACCAAATAATTCATGAAATACAGCTCCTATTGACAAGCCAGCCAGCCATAGTACACCCAATTTCTGTGGGGGGAACGTCTGACTTCATTTTTCTTGTCCTGTTAAATGAGTTAATCTGTATCCCTTGTCTAAGATAAAATAGTCATAGAACTCAAAATAAGGTGCTGCTTCCCCAACACTTTGTTTGGCTTTCCTTCAGAAGGAATTTTTGGTTTAGTTTTTTTTGCTAGTCAGGGAAAATTCTTTGGGCTCCCACCACACTCCTCTACAGTATATCTGAAGTTAGAATGTCTCAAGACACAAGCCAAAATATTCCATTTCTTCATACTTTGTAACAGAAGCATATATCCGAGATAAAGGCCTAAAGCCCTGTAAAAACTTTATGGTCCCTGGAATAAAATTGGTCTTACTGACACTAATATTTTAACTTAGATCTTATTGATGCCATGATGGTTTTTATACCCTGAGCCAATAATGTACTGTAGTAAAATTGTTGAAAAGAATGCCTTTCTTTTGTAAAAGATCAGGAGCATGATGGAGAAAAGATTAACTAGAGAAGTGGTGTGATGTTTTACCTGCAGGTGTATCATTAGGCACTCCATATTTAGGAAGGAATTAGAGATGGCACTGGCTACTCACTCCAGTATTCTTGCCTGGAGAATCCCATGGAGAGGAACCTGGCAGGGGTGGCAAAGTTGGACACGACTGAGCCACTGAGCATGCGTAGGAAAGAATAAACATGGAAGTTCAGGATACGGAAATTGACTCCCTAAAACGTTGTGCCATTGGAAAGAACTCATCTATTGCTAGCCTAAAGAAGGAATTCAAAATTCTTTTTATGACCCATAAGTCACAAGTCCAGTGCACCCTTCTATATTTTAACCCCAATTCTCTCCCAAGCCCATATACTGAATGTTCTTGTCTATACTGAACTAGTTGTACATCTGGAAATCCTCATAAGTTCTAATACCTCCTTCCTTCATGTTATTCCTATCCTTTACTGCCTCACAGATTTTTACTGATTCTTCAAGGTTCTGCTCACATTTGTCTTGTGTGAGCTCTTCTGAACCTGAAAGAAAGAATTAATTATTCCTTCACATACTCCCTAAGCACTTTATGTATTTTCTTTAGAGCATGTCTTTCTTAGTAAGCCTCTTTCAGGGCATTGACTACCATTTTTCATCTCTCTATTCTCAGCCCTTTGTCCATTTATGCCTGGCACATAATGAATATGTCGGTGAATAAAATGACATACACATATCAGGGAGGTGGGTGAATACAATAGTCTCTATGATCTTGAATACAATAGTCTCTATGATCTTGAAAACTCTTGAAAACTCTTGGTGAAACTGTGTTAGCTAGATGGGTTTTGAAATGGTTAAAAATCACCATTTATCACTATCAAAGCATTAATATGAACATCTTTCTAATTAACATATCCATTGAGGTACCTTCACAATGTAGAGTGAAATATCTTTAACTAAGATAACTTTTTCTTATCAGCTATTTTTATGCATAAGATACACAGGTACACAGTTTTCCGATTTTGCTTGGTGAGATGAAGCAATGTATCAGTTCAGGATGTGAGCATATGCCTGATTCAGACAATATTTGTTTTGTTAGATGTGATCATGTAATCATGTACTTCTTAATCCAAAAAGGTTCTTGAGGATTATCCAGTCTAAATTTTGACTTGTCAGATGAGAGAATGGAAGTATAGAGAAATTAAACCAACAGTAGAGCCATGGTATCTACTGGAAATATGGTTATTACTTAAAATCATTTCTAGTCTTGGAATTAGGTAGTTTAAAAATTCAGTTGCCTTTTGTTTTCCTTATTTTTCTGTACACAATTTTTTTTTTTCTTTCTTCTTTTAGAAGTAGTGGGGAATCAGATTAATTCTTTCATTCATTAACTGACATTCTTTGAATCCCTGCTTTGTGCCAGGGACAAAGTTGTGTGCTGAGGATACAGAATTACTCATATACTGTCCTTACAGATTAAACCATATAATATTGTCACCTTAACTAGGACTGTGGTTGGAAAAAGTTTGTATAAAAAAAAGCGCAGAAAGAAACTCAGTAAGATTTTAATCTTTTTTCTCTAATAACTCTTAATAATATGACTTATACATTGTAGGCACCTGGTAAAAGTTTATTGACTAAATAAGTGAAGGTATGGTCCATACATATGTTTCTATCTGTGCGTGTGTGGTGTATGTTTCGAGTTTGTGTGGTGGGAAATGTGCTGTTAACTTGAGTCCAAAAAGTGCATGAATTCTGTTAAATTCAAGAGCACTACTTTCCAGAAAGTTGAATCATTTCTAATGTAGTTAAAATTAATATATTTGAGATAGTACTGTTATCTCTTGAATGTACATGTTCACAAGGTAAGGAACGTAATGCAAAACTTAATAGGAAAGAAGTCTAAAATGAATTGCTTTGCTAGAGCTCGTAAGTTTACTTTGCATGAATAATACAGTGTTTATAAAATACGTTGAGTTTAATTTCAGGCACACCCATGCACAGATTCTAATCAATTTTTATTGATGCTAAAAAGTGTTAATCGTTAAACCACATTTGATTTTCATGTTGCTAGCTGTAGGGCATCAGGGGTAATGTTTACCTAAATCTGACTAAAAGTTGAAGGCCAGAGAGTGGAAAAGAGGTGGAAGAATTTTGTGTTGTTCTGAATTATCCCAGCAATAGTGTTCTCTGGAAAATCCAAGTGACCTATAAGTAAAGGCTGTTTTTCCTCAAGACTGACGTTTTAGCAAATGTGGCATGTGGTATGTGTTGTGTTACAAAGTACTGAGTCATTGTGAAAATTACAGACTAGTTTCAACAGGTTTTTTAGTCTGCTTAATTGTGGGCCAGAGGGAAGGCTGGTCGTTCTAGGGTGTTTGAAATGAGCTCTAATGATTTCCAGGCCCAGAAAAACCTTTGTGCTGCAGCTGCTTATCGGAAAAGGGGTCTTTATATTTTGAGTATGAGACCAAATCTTCCACCATCTGTGGGAATGGTTCCATCAGATGGCTTGCTTTCAGAATCTTAAAGTCCTCAAATCTAATAAAAATTGGTGGCAGGGTGAGAGGGAAAGAGGTTACAAATGACAAATTGTGAGATAATTGACCTTAGTTATTTTTATGTAAATTCAGTTGGAATCATTACAAAGAGCTTTGTTTTTTAAAAAGCATTTCTTTTTGGCTGCACTGGCTCCTCGTGGTGCCCGGGCTCTTTGTTGCTCTGCTGCACGGGCAGTTGCAGCGCGTGGGCCTCTTGTTGCAGTGGCTTCTCTTGGTGTGGAGCACAGGCTTTAGAGCGCTGGGGCTTGGTTGCCCTGTGGCAGGTGAGATTTTCCTGGACCAGGAATTGAACCCATGTACCTTGCATTGCAAGGTGGATTCTTAATCACTGGACCATCAAGAAAGTCCCAAGAACCTTATTTTTAAAGAGGATAACATTAATGCTAATATTTGTCATGGTAGGTGTGAGTTTATTCTCCTTTTAGAAACTTTATTAGTCAGTTACCTTTACAAAAAGGATTCTGCTTCTGAAAACTTTAGCATTAAATTTAATGAAGGTGGTGAGCCTACACGTTAGTGGCTGTTTGTTGAGGGCCTCCTCTTGTTCCAGACACACTTTATAAATACTATTGTCAGTTCTGCAACAACCCTGAAAAAGACTGTGGCCAGTTTTACAGGTGAGAACACTGAGTAGAGAGGTTAAGTTACTTACCCTGGACCATAGCAGAGTCAGGATGCCCCTGGGCCTGCTCTGCCCAGACTGTTCTTGCTACTTCCCACTGCCGGACATAGTGCATTACCTTTCTGGTGGCACACTTCCACTTTCCCAATACCAAGTACATATTTAAGATTAGAAAAAAATTTTCATGTGTGTGTGCATGTGTATACATGTTTATGTATATATGTCTGCATATATGAATACTTTTAAAAATAAAAATGTATCACAGGCAATAATAACTTGGTCAGCAATATGACTTGGCATTAGGTATAGCACTCCTGAATTACCACTTTTGCTAAGAGACCACTGTTAGGTTGATTGGTTTTTATATGGCTTATACTTCCACCTGATTCTGTTTTCCTGTTACTCTCTAAGATTCCTTAGCATCTTGATGCTGTGTACAAATTACTAATTTAATAATTGCATTACACATAAAATTTCTAGAAACCATAGCTATTTAGCACACAGTGTTCCAAAAGATATTTTTATTTCTTCTAAAAGAGTTTACTGATATTAGGCTATAGAGAATGTTGGCTTGTATGCTAAACAAAAAGACTTGAAAGATTAAGAAAAAACCAGAAGTATATCTCTATTTTCACAAAAGGACCTGAAGAGAGGTCTCAGGAGGTCAAGATGATTACACTTGTAACACTAGCCATCAGTCCCAGTTTCACTAGTCCATTTCTCCAAGATCAGAAAATGGAGATGCAGCTTAATATGGATTTGAAGTTGTTCCCATGGCCCCTCTCCATCCCACCCCCGTGACACACACAGCAGTAGTGAGTTACCGGGATGTCAGAGTTCAGGTGCACACGGGCGGTTTCCAGCCTGCGTTTTGTGTGGATATGTGGAAGTTGCTTTGGCGTCACACTGTTCTTAGTGTTTATACTGCTGCTTTAGATGAATATGCTCTTTATGTGATTCAAAACTTAAGAACCTTATCTGTATTTGAAAGCAAAATATTTTTAATATGTTTTTAGAATTTTAACTGTGTACCTAAGATTTTATAAATATAAGAATTTTGGTTGGTTTAGGAGAAACTAAACCTGGGGAGATGTGAATGTCCCTCTGGATTCACTTGTGTTCTCTAGGAGAGGGTCATTTGTTAAGATCATGGAGTTACTTCTGTGAATGGTATCTTATAAAATAAAAGAATACTACTAAAAAAAAAAAAAAAGAATTTTGGTTGGAAATCTGAGATACACAAACATGCTTTTAATTCTAAAAAGTAAAATAAAGTGAAAGTCACTCAGTCATGTCTGACTCTTTGCGACCCCACAAACTATATAGTCCATGGAGTTCTCCAGGCCAGAATACTAGAGTGGGTAGCCGTACCCTTCTCCAGGGCATCTTCCCAACCCAGGGATCAAACCCAGGTCTCCCGCATTGCAGGCAGTTTCTTTACCAGCTGAGCCACAAGGGAAGCTGCAAATTAAAATTTAAATCAGTTTCAGCTCCCATTTTTGAAGAAAAACATCATTGTTTTTATAAAATTTCTTCCCTGTAACAACTGAAAGCATAGAACACACTCAATCCTTTAATATAACGTGTAATTATTGTATATTTTGTATTAGATCTAGGACTGATTTGGGAGCAGCATTGTTTCCCTCTCAGTTCAGCAGACATGTACTTTGCACCTGTTCTGTTTAAGGTGCTAACATGGGGACTTCTGGACTCAGGCCACCTCTTTTATAGTTTGAAGTCGTTCCGAATCAATAGTCCAGCTGTCAAGAATGCTTGTTTCTTTCTGTTTCAGTGATGAAGAGCGGTACAGATACAGGGAGTATGCAGAAAGGGGCTATGAGCGCCACAGGGCGAGTCGGGAGAAAGAAGAGCGGCACAGAGAGAGACGGCACAGAGAGAAAGAGGAGACCAGACACAAGTCCTCGCGCAGGTTTGCCCTTTAATGAGACGCTGAGTCAGGGTGAAGCCAGAGAAACTGGTGTGACTTCAGGGAGTAGAAGCAAACGTTGCCAGTAACCACGAGAGCATATATGTGTTTCTAGTTAGAAGATCGAGAATGACCTGTTAAAATAGTCGGTTCTTTCATAGATTTCAGCAAAGACCTTGAAATCTAACAAGATTATGTTTAATATCCATAAGCCAGAATTAGCATGAAATGAAAATATATGAAAATTAAACTTACTTTGTTGAGCGGGAGGGAATTTGTCATGAATCAATTTTTAATAGTAAATAATATTAAACAAAGCAGTGTTCAGTTTAATCAAAGAACATTCAGGGCCCTGTAGTCTCAAAAAAAGCATTACATTTTAATGTGTATTGTTTGCCTAAAATCAACTCTAGAAAGTATTTCCTGTTATGATTTAGTTCTTTAGTTTCTAATTTGTAATTAGTCTTTTAGAATCAAGTATGTGGTCCCTACTGGCCCTCTCGGCACAGTGGGCATTGTGTGAGTCTCATAATCTAAAGTATGTGTGCCTTAGTGTTCTAGAATAACAACAGTGAAGCTGAGCATTAAATATAAGTATAATCCCAGCATAGAAGTCACATAAAATGTGATTACTCCCCAAAATGTATTTGAGGAAAAAAGTTCTAGGTTATTTAAAACCCATGGCTATACCAATAATTTACGTAAAGTGGGTTGATTTGTCACTACTCATGTAGTTAAACATTTTTAAGAAAAATACGCCTTTCTTTTTTTCTTCAGCAATAGTAGACGTCGCCATGAAAGTGAAGAAGGAGACAGTCATAGGAGACACAAGCACAAAAAATCTAAAAGAAGCAAAGAAGGAAAAGAAGCTGGCAGTGAGCCTGCCCCTGAACAGGAGAGCACCGAAGCTACACCTGCAGAATAGGCGTGGTCATGGCCTTTTGTGTATAGTAGTGCCAGAAGTAGATACTGTAAATCTTGTTATTTTTCTGGATAATGTTTAAGAAACTTGCCTTTCATTTTGTTCTGTTAGTATGAAAAGTTAATTTTCTCTTCCAAAATAAAAGAGTGAATTTTTCATGTTAAGTTAAGATTTTGTCTTGTAATGTTTAAAAAATAAAAAGGCAGTAATGACTTTGTATGGAAGAAAGTAATGTGAATGAGTTACTCAGCAGAGAATTTAAAGAGCTATGTTTAGCTGTGTACATACACAGTATCTGATAAAAGTCAAGGTTCCCTCTTGGCCAGTTTTCTTTCTTTTTTTAACAGCTCAAGCAGGCAAGATTTATCGGGCAAACAGTACACTTTTGGGGCAAGAGAGTGGGCCAGCCCCCGCAGAAGAGGTCTTGGCCAGTTTTCTTGACTTAATCAAATACCAGTCTCTTACGAGGTTGCACTGCAAAGGCATCTAAAGGTACCTCTGCGTATTGAGATTAAAACTAGTCTTTTCTCATCACTGCTGTGGCACTGTGGTTTTGCATATTAAAGAACTCATATACAGTTTTGATATCACAGCTTTTTTATAGCAGGTTTTCAGTGTTCTAAATTTGGGTTCATGGTGAAACTAAATGGGGAATTTTTATATCCACAGTAATAAAATCTAACGGCATTTGGGTTGCCTCTAAAATAACTTGTAGTTTCTAGAGAGCAGGCACATGGACACATACTCATCACTGTGACAAAAATTTGAATTGCCTCATGGCCATCTTCTATGAGCCAAACCAGGGTCAAGGTGGTTTGGCCTTTTCTTGATGCTTTTTCAAGGCTTATTGGTTGAGCAGCATGTCGGGTTTTTACAGTTACTAGCTATATTGTGAATGAAAATAAATGACAAGAGCTTTAGTCATTTTCTGTAACATATAAGAAAATACAAGTTTACAAAATTCTGTGAGCATTTTTAGGGATAATCCATAGGAGGAGTTTTGTCAGTGAAGGTAACAACATGGTTTTAAAAGAATGAATTACTAGGAACTTTTAAATAGTGATGATAGAAATGAACTTAGTATCACATACTGAAGGACAGCTATATAGTTTTTGAAAAATATTTATTTCTCATTTGATAAACACTTTTCAGCAGTGCACTTTTATAATCCTCTGTGTGGAAATCGTTTTTAAAATGCCCATAATGAATGCTTTACAGACCTCAGCACATACCAAATTTTAATTAAACTATGATTTGAATTCAGTGGGAGCATACAAACCATGTCAGCTGTTGAAGAGCTTTATAGTGAATAGAAAACTTAATCTTAAAGCTGTGGAGTAATGAGAAATGTTCCACACTGAATAAAAATTAGTAATGTTTATGTTTTGAGAATTACATTTTCTGAGGTGTAATTGACTTTCATTAGATTCTACTTTTCCTGATGTTAAGGTTTAATATTTTTACAGTGTAGCCTTCAAATTAAAAAAAAAAAAAAATTGACAAGATAAATACATTGTTTCAACTTAGCTTACTTGTGATTTCCTATTTTTCTATAACCCGTCATTCATTCTATAAAAAAGTGCCAGGCCAGGAAGCAATGGTGAGAGTAATTTTTCCTTTAAGTTCTTTTAGCGTCCTTGCCAAGCAAGCATGTATCATTCCTGTTGTACTTCTACCATTGACAGCCAGAAGAATATCACCACATCTATAAAGTAAATAAATAAACAAGGTATATGATTAACATTTTGAGCCATAGCTGAAATTAACAATTTTTATGGTGGTCCTAGTTTTTGCTACGCTTGTCAGTTTTGACTATATTACTTCTAATTAAGATTCTCCCCACACCTAACACTTAAATTCTATCAAATTCTGTTATTCAGCTTGTTTTAGAAAGAATTCTAAAAGTATCAGAAGTTGCTGTATGGGATCAAGAATAACTCTTAATTTTGAATTACTTGTGAATAGAATGCTACATAAATGTTTCAAATTTATGACCAATAAAAAAAGGCATAATATATGCCTTATTTCAAGTGGGGCCAAGCTTTTGCACATAAAAAACACCATCTTTGAATATAAGTTTTTTGTTAAGCAGTCATTATTATTACCTAATTCTTCCATCATTGTATGCTGGTGTTCCTTCAACAATGGATTTGATAAAAAAAGGTTTGTTTCCATTGTATTCTTCATAACCTCCTACGATGCAGAAGCCTAGACTTCCAGCTGTATTTCTTCGTAATATAACATCTTTACAGTTATACAGGTACCTGAAATAGAACAAAATCAATGTAAATGCACAGTTAATTTAAACTCATAGTAATTACTGTGGTTCATCTCCCATTCCCTTTATTGGCATTATTAGGCCTAATAGCACGGGATGGGTCTCACTCAAAATTGTCATAGCCCAGTAACCTTTGTGGTAAAAAAGCTGGCTTTTTCTAATTGAACTTATCTTTTCTAAACACCCTTTAAAAAATGAGGCCATCTATTTATTGCATTCTGTTTATATGTCTACTAGGAAAGATTCATTTTTCACTTGAAGATTTAACCCCTCAATTTATATTAAAAAGTTAGCTATGCCTAAATCTTTACTGATGAACCACATTCAAGCATGCTTACAGTACCATATTTTTATTATAGATATAATTTTTAATGAAGGAAATTCTTTGAATAGATGGTTAATCTGAAAAAATTTAAACATAACCCTAATTAATGCATTGTCTGAAGTATTATTTTGACTTACCAGTTTATACATAGTTCTACATATTTGATAGGTTATGGAGAAGCATGCAGGCCACATAATGTAGTGAGTAAAGATTGAGGTACATTTAAAGATAAGAGTGATTCATATCGAAGGGGAGAAAAACCAGCGGTAAACTGAATAGCAACTTATAGTACGAATAGGAGAATGACCACAGGTCTTCTGTAAATGGGTAGAACCTTCAGCTAAAATAGAAAATTAGATTGAGGAAGCTGGTCCTTTATTATTCAGTGGCAATTAGATCAGTGTTAACACAGATGCAAGCTAAGTACAAAACTGTTACAAGTATGACAGGTATGTCAGGAGCTAGATTTGACTCCAGAATCCCCCAGGCCAGGAACTGTTTTGAAAGGAAATTAGCATTTTCATGTTGGTAAAAATCAAGATATGGTGATTTTGTTTATAAACTGTACATTAAAATATTAACTGATTTTTGAGAAACCAATAAAAAAAAAATCTCTTGTGAAATGTTTTAAGTGATAAAATTGGTTATTGTTATCAACCTTGCTAATCAATGTAACAACTTTTTCTTGCCATTTCGACTCCCATTTGAAGTAAATAAGATTTGGGTTTGATGGTGGATAATTTTAAAATGTAGTACTAGAATTCAACTCAGTTTTTTTTGTTTTGTATCTGTCATCATAGAGCATTTACAGTCATTGGTTTCACTGAAATGACAGCTGAAAAATATTAATTTCATTACATGAAACATAACCATATTTTTACTGTAAAATGTTTTATCTGCTGTATTTCACAGTAAGACTTGATGTTAGTAAGCTCACCTTACAGGAGTTGTGGAGTTTTACACAGTGGCACCCTGACAGCTCATGTTCATAGCAGGTAATTGTTCCCCAAACCCCAGAGCACTATGTTCTCACCTATGCCAATACTTGGGGGAAAGCAGGTGGGTGCTTCTTATCCAAGGTTGTGACCAAATATATCTCTATATTCTTTAAAATATATGAACGGGTACAAAGAGCAATACTCAAAAAAGTATTTCTCATCCTTTTGACTTTTTTCATTAAGTATCACCTTGACACTCTTATTGAATATTTAATCCCACGTGGACAAGCTATACAAATAACTATCTAAAATTTCTATGTACCAGCAGAAAATTTTCAACATAACATTAAGTCACAAGTGTGTCTTTTTTCTTAGACTGTTGCTTTGATACGAGTATACCATGCTCTAGGCACTTGGGATATATCAGTGAACAAAACAGGTAAAACCCCTGCCTTGTGTAGCTTTATTTGAGGGAATTTCAGTGTTACTAATTTAATTTCATTAAGTGCTTTCCTTAAGTATTTATTTCATTATAGCAGTGAGAACTCACTATGTTAAATTCTCAGAGTCAGATCTTGGTCAGTTGGGATTGAGTAAGTTTTAGGGCATTTTTTTCTTAAGTTGAATTACTTCACTCTCTACTGGGAAATGTGGCAGCTATCTTGATCAATGTTGAGGATATACCCTTGAGAAATTAAGTGAATTTAAAATCTAAATTTAAATGTGAGCTTTTTTCCTACTCTCAGTTCTCTAAATGTAGGCCTAGTTGTGGAGAAGGAAATGGCAACCCACTCCGGTACTCTTGCCTGGAAAATGCCATGGATGGAGGAGCCTGGTACTCTACAGTCCATGGGATCACAAAGACTCAGACATGACTGAGCTACTTCACTGGTTCACTGGTGAAGATTTAGCATAGTGCAAAGAATAGCAATTAGATCTGGTGACAGATGCCTGAAGAACTATGGACAGAGATTCATAACATTGTATAGGAGGTGGTGATCAAAACCACCCCCAAGAAAAAGAAACACAAGAAAGCAAAGTGGTTGTCAGAGGAGGTCTTGAAAATACCTGAAAAAAGAAGAGAAGTGAAAGGTGAAAGAGAAAGATACATATCCAACTGAATGCAGAGTTCCTGAGAACAGCAAGAAGAGAGAAAAAACCCTTAAGTGAAAAATGAAGAGAAATAGAGGAAAACGATAGGATGGGAAAGACTAGAGATCTCTCCAAGAAAATTGGAGATACTAAGGGAACATTTCATGCAAAGATGTGCACAATAAAGGACCAGAAACTGCAAGGATCTAGCAGAAGAGATTAAGAACAGGTGGCAAGAATACACAGAAGAACTATACAAAAGGCCTTAATGACCTGGATAACCACAACGGTATGGTCACTCACCTAGAGCCAGACATCCTGGAGTGTTAAGTCAAATAGGCCTTAGGAAGCATTACTTCGAATAAAGCTATGGAGGTGATGGAATTCAAGCTGAGCTATTTAAAATCCTAAAAGATGATGCTGATGAAGTGCTACACTCAATATGCCAGCAAGTTTGGAAAACTCAGCAGTGGCCACAGGACTGAAAAGGCCCGTTTTCATTCCAATCCCAAAGAAAGACAGTGCCAAAGAATGTTCAGACTACTGTATAATTACACTCATTTCACATGCTAGCAACGTAATGCTCAAAATCTTTCAAGCTAGACTTCAGCAGCTTGTGAACCACGAACTTGCAGAGATACAAGCTGAATTTAGAAAAGGCAGAGGGACCAGAGATCAGACGTGGATCACAACAAAGTGAAAAATTCTTAAAGAGTTGGGAATATCAGACTGCCTTACCTGCCTCCTAAGAAACCTAAATGCAGGACAAGAAGCAACACTTAGAACCAGGCATGAAACAACGGACTGGTTCAAAGCTGGGAAAGGAGTACGTCAAGGCTGTATATTGTCACCCTACTCATTTAACTTATATGTAGAGTACGTCATGTGAAATGCCACGCTAGATGAAGCACAAGTGGAAATCAAGATTACCAAAAGAACAATAACTACCACAATATTGTAATTAGCCTCCAATTAAAATTTAAAAAAAGATTGCCAAAAGAAATACCAGTAACCTCAGATATGCAAATGACACCACCCTAATGGCAGAAAGCAAAGAGGAACTAAGTCTGAAAGAGGAGAGTGAGAAAGCTGGCTTAAAACTCAACATTTAAAAACGAAATTCATGGCATCCTGTCCCTTCACTTTATGGCAAATAGATGGGGAAACAATGGAAACAGTGACAGATTTTATTTTGGGCTCCAAAATCACTGCAGTGACTGCAGCCATGAAATTAAAAGGCGTTTGCTCCTCAGAAGGAAAGCTATAGCAAACCTAGACAGCATATTAGAAAGCAGAGACATCACTTTTCTGACAAAGGTCCATATAGTCAAAGCTGTAGCTTCTCCAGTAGTCACGTATGGATATGAAGGCATGAAGAAGGCTGAGCGCTGAAGAACTGATGCTTTTTAATTGTGCTGGAGAAGACTTGAAAGAGCATGACTGAACTGTAAGGACTTCCAAAAAAGAACCACACCTCTCAATGTCAGAGTGCAGACTGTTACCCCTTCTGCTTTTGAAAATTACTAGAATGCCAACTGGGGATCATGGAAACAAATGTGAACTCCATGTTAAAACTGAGGGAGAGCCACCAAAGCCAGTGAAAGTCAGATTGTAGATGGAAGTGAGGCTGCCTACACTGGGAGCTTGCAAACTAAGCCCGCAGAGCCCTGAGCCCATGGTGAGTGCCCCTCTGATGTGCAGAATGCCATTCCGCAGACAGTACCAGACCCAGTTTGGCCAAAAAGAGGGGCATAAGTGAGGCAACGAAAACCCAAACAGATAACCCATACAGGACGCATGCCTGGAAATGCAGGAAGTAGCAACCTGTCCTGGTGGTAGGGTGGGGGAAGGATGTGTACTGTGAGTGGCCCTGCAAGGCAGATCTTAATTGGCTTGGGAGAAGTAAAACACACAACTCTGTCATAAAGAGATGTTTCTACCACCTGGAAGACTGGTTCCTTCCTTTGATTATAAAGTTCCAGCAAATAGCCACTCCAGGAAAAATTTAACTCAGAAGTTAAAGAATGAACCAGTAGAGATACATTATAAAAGAAAAGATGGAAAGTAGCAGTAAAAACAGTAACAGACAAAAAAAAACTCACCAGAAAAATGCTGCCACAGAAAAGAACTGCTGCTATAGACAAGGAAATTTATAGCACCAGCCCTTTTACTATGAATTTAAAATATTCCTGAAACAACGGGTCTATAAGAGATCAAGGCAGAGACGCAAGATTCCAAGGGGAAATAAAAGATGAGAGGAAAAGTGTTGAGAAGAAAGAAGTGGAAGAGAAAAAACACAAATATATAAGTGCCTACAAAGGTAAAGATGAATGACTGAAAACACAGGAGTATGAAGAGGCGATCAAAACAAAGAAGGCAGAATGAAAGCTAACAGTTGAAAACGATTCAAGAGAAAAGATACAAAACAAAAAGATACAAATACATGTCTGAGCTCCCTGAAAAGAAGAACCGGAACAACAACATTTATCTTGAATGTTAGATGCAAAAAGCAAGCCACATGGGGAAGGAAAGAAATGAGACGGACCTCATTTCTCCACACCACCCCTCGGTGCGAGTCAACAGTGATGCATCACCGACAAAGTCCAAAAAGAGGTGATGAGATAGTTTCATAACCAAGTAACCTGTCATGGGGCGGTACAGATGCAGCACAATTTCTTTAACCAGTTCTCACCAGTAGTGGGCATGACAGTGCTACAGTGAGTATCACTGTACCTTATGAATTCTTTTCTCAGCATTGCTTGTGAAAGCCAAGAGGGAAACAGGTTAACCTGTGTCCACTACCAATAGGACTGGCTGAATCAACGTAGTACATCTATACCAGAGAATACCCTGAGCCACGGAAAAGAAGAGGCAGGCTGATGTGTCCTGGTGTGAGATGATACCAATGTATTTAGATTTTAATCATTTTTAGATTTAATTTAATTAATGATTTAAATCATTTTTAGATTTAAAAAAGTATGGTATAGCACACTGTGTATGTTACCACTGTATGTGTGTGTACATCTATACCTAGACCAGGGGTCAGCAAACTACGGCCCTGCCCAACACCCAATCTATAAATAACCAGCCATCCCTATTCATTTAGTGTTGAGTATTTACTGTTTATGGCTGCTTTTGCACAACAGCAGAAATAAATAGTGGCAACAGAGACAGAAAGACCCTCCACACCTACACTCTCTGGCCCTTTCAGAAAAAGCTTACCAACCTCTGACATTGACACTCCCTGAAATATTACACAAGGAACTGGTAACCGTGACCTCTGTTGAGCAGATCTGAAAGGCAAGGGCTGAGTCACTGTCAGAGGGTCACTTTGCTTATTACATGACTGCAAGGAGAGAAGTGGATGAGGGAAAATAAAGAATTGCCAGGGTGACAGCAAACCACTGCTGTCTTTGCTGGCATCATTTCATGCTTTCTATTCTTAAAGGAAATGAGCAAAATTCAGATTAGACTTCTGGCAAGAGCAGGGACGGGACCTTCCTGGTTGTCCAGTGATCAAAACTCTGCAGTTCCACTGCAGGTGGGATGTGTTCGATCCCTGGTGGGGGAACTAAGATCCTGCAAGTGGTGCCACAGAAAACCAGTAGGGAAGTGCTGTGCCAAGGTCAAGGGCAAAAGGTGGAGGGAGAGAAAGCCATTCACTTGGTTGCATTTAGACTAAAAAAAAACTCACATTTGTTCTGCTTTACATGAATGAACAAGGAACTTCAATTCTATGACAAATAGCTTTCAAGTACAAACATACTTCAAAATGATCTATTTTAACAGAATGCAGGCTTAGAAAGATTTTTTAAACATAATTTTAAAGTAATACTCTCTTCCACCTAGGCTCAGTTTTAAAATTTTTGAAGATTTTTAAACTCAGTGCTCAATTTTCAACCTAAAATGTACTCATTTTTAAAAACATTTTATCAAGTGAAGGCTCAAAAAGGAATCTCGGTTTATATTTAAGGTAAGGTTGTTTTTTAAAACCTCATTTAAAAATTAGAGAAGCCAACCTATTCCCACCCCCCAAATGTACTCAAACCAAACATCCTACTTTCATTCATTTAATCCTCTGCCAGCATGTTATCAGCAACGCCCATGTTTAACACTGAAATCACACATTTGGGATTATTAAGGCAATCCTTCGTAGGCCAAGAGGTCACACTCTGATGCAGGTGAGGAAACCTCAGTTTATCTGTCCTGTAAATATTTGATTTCTGTATCCAGCCCTGAGTAAGTCTGCTCCCAAATCTTTTCCTGAACTTCTGAAACACTTAACTGGCGTCCCTGTAAGGCTCTAGTTACATCTCACCGGAATGACAACCCAGCCACTTCCTGAAGGCTTACACAAGAACTTTACAAGAGTAGGAACTAAGGAGAGGTGATCTGAGCCAGACCCTCAACCAGCACATGCCCCAGCATCTGGGCAAAGGGAAAACATGCTGCTGTGTCGCTTTGTGTCTGGCCAGGGCCACCCAAAAGCTGGAGAGGGGAAGCCACGCAAGAGTTTTGCCTCCTTGCAGGTTCCCAGCGCTGCCGCTCGCCAATTCGGAAAAGGGGACCTTCCTGTGGCTCCAGGGTGTGTGAACACAGCCTCCTGTCCCTGTCAGCGGGGCTTCCTGCTGCATGTATGACCCACACCGCTGTCCATGGCAGCCCTGTAAGCTCCTCAACAGGAGAGCCCACATTCAGGCTTTCGTTCCTGCCTGAGGATTACCGTGTTTTCACTTACAAAAGGGAAGACGAATTATTTCAAGTAGACCCACAGTCACACATGGGTCTCATTAAGATTGTTAGTGCCCTGAAGCAGCCCAAGAGAGTGAAACAGTGGTCTACGAACTATAATTGTTTCCTCCCACACCTCCCCAAGGATGTCACATTGGAACTCACCGTGGTAATTCCAGCCACATGACCCAAGAGGGGAACCAGTCGCCGGGTGGGGCTGTGTCGTGGTCAGAGTCCAGGGCTGCCAGGCTGCTCTCATCTTCCTGGGACTCATACTCTTTGACTTCCAAAGCTTTCAGTACCACCGAGGAGGATGTGCTTTTCAACAAACCAACTGCCTCACTCCTGCTGACCTCGGTTAGTTCAATCCCATTCACATTCAACAAAATGTCACCTAGGGGCCAGAGAAGCAGAAGCCATTCTTAGTGAGGCTGCAAATGGGAACTTCTGCTAGAAAGGATAAGGGGCAGGGCTGATCGGGATGCAGAAATGTGGTGAGGGCAAAGGACATCCTCATGATGTGAGGTTGGTTCTCACATAGCAAATTGTGAGCAGCGTGCATGTTGCAAGGTGTTGATAAAATATGTGTTGGGGCGGGTCGGTCTAAACATGCATGTTGGTATTTGGCTCTTGCCTTTAAAATGGGAAGGGAGGGAAGAAGGAAAGAAGGGAGAGGGAGGATGAGAGGAAGACAAAATAGTCACATTCACTATTTAATCAAAGAAAACCTACTTTTTTTCTTTTTTTTTCTTCCCTGCCCTCTCCCCACCCCCTATTTTTAGCACAAAGGCAGAGCAACGTGGCAAAAGCTGTACACAGAGCCTGGCATGTAGTAGGCACCCAATAAATACAGATTGAGTGAATAAATAAGCTTCCCATGAGATTGGCATCTCTTTCCTTTACTTAGAGTACCCTGGATCACATTAAGATTAAAGTGGTGAAACACTTTTCACCAATGAGAAAGTATCTGGCTCGGTATTTTCACTTAATATTCATTGAATCAAATCATTTTTCCTATCCAACCCATAAATACAATTCATAAACAGTTTCATCACTGGTCATTCCAACAAAGGATCACTTAGGATGAACAGAACCAAATTACTCCACTTAATAGAAGCAGCTTGTTTGTAACTGCAGTTCTTGCCTATTAATGCTTGGCATCCTTGGCAGGTACTCACTTTACCAGCAAGCAACGTGGCCCACAATCAAACCACATGAACCAAGAGGGGTGAAACCCAGTCCAGCAACTACACTCAAACCAGTCATGGTCAATGAGTAAGAGATGTCCTGGCCAGATCACCCTCACATTCTCTTGTTAATTCTGGAAACAGTTACCTAATCCGGGAAGCCACACTACTTCCTTTTAACACTGCTGCCCTAGTTCCTTAAGTCTCTACTTTTTACCTGTTTTTATTCTTCCATCTCTGCTTATGACTCCTCCGGGCTCGACACTGATGACATAGATTGGCAAATCCCACTCTGTGTGTGATGCGCCTCCTGCAACGGTCATGCCAAGTGATTCACCAGGGTCTTTTCGGACACTTACCACTTTCTCATGACAAGTGACCACAGGATAGAGGGGCTAAAGGCACAGACAAAAAAAAAAAAAAAATACATAGCACATTTGTTCACAAGTGGGTTTGAACTGTTTACATACAAAAACTACCAAGATTGCATAAACATGTGATGGAGGTTCTTGGTCTTACAGAGAGGAAGGCAGGGGAGGGGGAAAGAGTTGGGGGGAGAGAGATCCAGAGAACTCACTTGGTCCTCACTACAGTTACATTATCCCAAATGCCACTGGCTGACTCAGAACATTTACATTTCAAATGGAGAAGTAAAAAATGGAAAGGAACAGGCTGGAGACCACTGGAGAAATATTAAGCATACAAAGTGAACTGCACCGGAAATGTTTCACGTGACTCATTTATTCCTGATAGAGTGAGTCAGCATTTCATGAAACTCTTGTCACTCATGAATATCAGCAATTTTTTCTAAGTTAAAAGAGTATTACCATATTATTCAGGTAATCACAGAAATCCGCAAAGAAAAATAATGAACGTCATAGATATTATGCTCTAAAAACTCACCAATATCTGGGTTTTCCCCAGCTGACAACTTTATTCTTACTTTAGCGTTCTAAATAATGTGCAGTTATAACCTTTAATAATGTTACATAAAATATACACATTGCATAATACACATTGTATTAATAGAATAACTTCTAAAACAAATTAAGAGAATTGTGATTTTGATTCAATAGCACAAGACTAAAAACATCGAAGCCATATGCAACATTATCCTGAAGCATTAAGAGTGAGTCAAGGAATATATATCAGTGAATATATATCAATATGTATTTTTCTAAAAAGTTATTCTCTTTCCTGCTTGGGCAGTGACCAAGCAGATTAAGTGAGCATGTGCACTGCAAATAAATATTTATAACACCTGATCAAACCTCAAGGAGGTCTATGGTTCAAAACATAGCTGATAGTTCTATCTAAAGAAAGAAAAAATTTAAAAATTTGACAAAAATAATCCCATCACAGAACAAAATGTAAGCGTGCTTCTGTTTGTTAAAAAAAAAGGAGGGAAAATAAGAACTTGTATTAGCTTTTGCATTTTCATAAAGGAGCTCTGAAAGAAAAAGTGGTGGAGGTGAGTACTGGGCAGGGCAGGGATAGGTGAGAAACTATGCTTTCCATCTTTTGAACTCTGTGATATATTATGTATTCAGTAAACCAAATGGATTATAATTAAACTTCTGTAAATTTGATGGTTTTCATAATACAGAACTAATGCATGCACAGAATCAATTTTTAATGCTTCATTATGAAGCAAGATAAACCTAGGATTTTTGAGCATTTATTACCTCATGATTTCCTATGGTTTTAAATAATCCATGTCTTTTGTAATGGTTTTATTATATACAGAATGCCACATGAGTGTATCCCTAGCACTGAGCACTGCATTTAACACATTGATGACAATAAGTACACATCTGTTGAATAAATGGATGGATAAACTGCAAGTTGCCACACCTTATCTTTGATAGTAATAGAATAATACATTGGAAATTAATAATTATAGCAAGGTACATGCTGCAATTAGTACTTCTAACATCAGGGGTGTGTTTACATAAACCTTAGAACTTTGAAGTGCCCTGTAGAGATTGGCTGTGTAGGTAAGCATTAGTTCTCTCCCACAGCGGTAACCACACTCTGTCAATCGTCTTTAGCTTTTCAACTGGCTAAAAACTTCTCTGTCTCACAAATCTTGGTTTGCCTTCTTTCGGTATTTCTTTGAATTATTAAGTGCCTACTTTAAAAAAGCCACATTACTTCCTAAGCAAAAAAAAAACTTGAGTAGGATCATGAAAAACTAAATCATCAAATGTCTATATGTTTTAATTTTAAATATACCGCTGTGTGTATGTGTGTGTGTGAGAGAGAGAGAGAGAGAGAGAGAGAGGACATTTCAGAAGGCAGATAGAACTATAAATTAAAATGAAAATAATTACAATTTCCCACTAGACCAGTCTGTTATGTATGTTTTCCAGGACACACAACAGAAGGTTTCAGCAAAAATTTGATCAGATTACCCTGGCTGTTTCCATGATTCATGATGGTTAGGTGGAAGGGACTATAAAGCCACAGTGCTGGTGGAAGCCGCATTCTTAGTGGTTTAATGAACCAGAATATAATATGGTCTAGTTAACTAACAGTAAACTTTACATAATTGAGCTAATAAGCTAGTTTTCCATTAACAGATACCATTGGTTTAATTTAAACACTAATGGTATTTATTATCAAAAAGACACCAGGTAGTCGTTATCCATAAAAGGTTTTAGCAAGAGGCACTTGGTTTTTCTAGATTGCTCATTGTAAATAAACCTAAAATTTACGGATTTATGGGGTATGGCTGGCTGGCTGGAGGAAGGAGAGGTGGTGTAGGTTTGCAGGCTACGTAGTTAATAGTATACAAAGCAGAGATATTCCAAAATAAAAAATCTGTATCCATTGCTCAAAAACTCAAACTTGTGAGTTATTCCAAACTGAAACACAGCCTGATATAGAATGTAGGCATTCCTAATATCTGTTGCAAGAAGAATGGGCTACCAATAAGAGTTGAGTGACAAGTGATTTAGTGAAACCAGGTCTCAGGAGAAATGACAGCTAGAAACTCACGGCCGTCACAGTAGGGTGCCAAGCCAAGGCACAAGACTAAGCAAGGTTTGTGTTGCTCAGACACCCATCCAAATGGGGAGGTTACAGTACTGCCTCTAACAAAAGCCACAGACAGAAGTTCACACTGGCCTGAGTCACCTCACTTAAAGACAGGCTACAAATTGCTGATCTGAAGGAGGCATTCTGCCTAGAGATGCATTCTGCTCTATCCACAGTGTTTTAAAATTTTTCTGGAATTGAAAACCATAAGGACATACGCTCCCTAATTTGTCCCAATCCCCACTACTCCCTAATGTTACATGAACTTGAATGTTTTTATTATCTTCCTGGGTTCTTGCAAAAACAAACACACTAAAAATAGAAGAGGAAGCAACCCTGGTGGTCCAGGAGTTAATACTCATGCTTCCACTGCAGAGGACATGGGTTTGATCTCTGGTTGGGAAACTAAAATCCTGCATGGCTTGTGGTGCAGCCAAAAAAAAAAAAAAAAGACAGCAGAGAATCGTTAATTTTCAGGCAGATTGGGTACTTCAAAAGCCAGAAACCAAGCCACCTTCCTCATTTCAACGTGAATGGGAACCATCCTTAAACAAAACGCCAGTTGAAAAAATAAGACATCCATTTGGCTTAGACTAGAACTTAGGTCCCCATATGAGGTCTGCTTTTCACGATCGAGTTTTAAAACACTCCTGTACCTTTCCCTCTCCTCCCTGGACAGGAGACACCTGTTATCTCACCAGGTCGTGAAGATGGGATTTAGGGCTTTTGTTTTACAAGACAAGTCAAACAGTGTTTAAGTGATGAAGTCCAGAGATGACACTTAGAAATGTTCAAGTGTGCAGGCTTCCCAAGAAAGAGCTCCCTGCAGGACCAGTGGACACATCCCGGCTGGGCCTCACCTTGGGAGTGTTGCTCCTGTCCCCTGGCCCGGGGGACTGGCTGCCGTTGCTGCTCCAGCTGGCTTCCTGGAAGATGTCAGGACTCTGCCGCCGAACCTGGCGGGACACGACGAGGTGAACACGCCTTTCACTGGCCTGCGTGATGAGACACAGGCGTTAGCCACTCGGAGCTTCCATCCCAAACATCCAGCACCAATGACTTCCCGAGATGTGAGTCTGGTTTTACTTTTCTTTTTAACTTTTTATTTTGTGTTGGGGTATACCCGATAAACAGTGTTGTGATAGTTTTCAGGTGAGCAGCAAAGACTCGGTCATACGTATACCTGTATCCATTCTCCCCCAAGGTTTTACCTTTTTTATGGAAAAAAATGATTTCTCACTTCTCCATGATTATACCCACTTTGTAATTTGGCAAGAACTTGAGTTATTTCCTTTATTCCTATACTTTAGGTAATGAACATCACTTCAAAGGGAGAAACTAAGGAACATTTGACTCATTCAACAGTCTTTGAAAAGACACTGTTGGGCATTGTGAACTTATTTTTAATGAATTGCACACAAGCCATGACTGAAGGACTTTCCAGCCAGAAGGGAGTGTACTCTGTAAAGTTATAGCCTAGTTCGAACCCAGACCCAAGGCCTAAGACCAAAGGTAAGCAGTAAAGAGAAGAAGAGGAGCTGGTGCTGGCAACACTACCACTGCAGGAACGCGAACCCTGTGAGTGACGGTGTCAAACACTTGAGGATTGGGAAGGATGAGCATTTCAGAAATCTGAGGATGACAGCAGGCTCTAACACAACCCAATTAAAGGCCTTTGCCCTGATCCTTTTTCTTAATGTGACAGTCACTAATTACGTTGACCGGTCCTCTCTGCTATGTACCCTGACAAAGAGCAGCTGCACGGCTTATTAGGAAGGTTGAGTCCACACCATAAACTTACCAACTGGCTCTCTGCCACTGAGGACTTTCACTTGTGTCTGAGAACATGTGGGGTCATTATTCTACAACTGCTGACTACAGAGGTTCCAGATCCGCGGGCCAGATAGATGAAACCTTGGACCTGTGAAACACACCTAATGAGGCCCCCTGATGGCCCAGGCTGAAGGAGCCTGCTGACCTCCCTGTCACTTGAATAAAAGCTGACTGTGGCTGAGGCATGGCTAGATTTGATTGGAAACCAGGAAAGATTAGGTTTGGGGACACGGAAGATGGAGAAGAGAAGACTAAATTCTAGGCGTTTCCCTCTGCATCCCCTCCCCGACCATCGCATCACAGCACAGGTGATGGCCCACCTGCCCTTCCACAGGCACGGCTCTCAGGCCATGGACAAGGCAGGTCGTGAAAGAGGCCACGGAAAGTCCATGCTCTTCTCCATGAGTTTAGACAATGGGAGTGGAGTTGTTCGCTTCCTGCCTCTCTGCCTCTTCTTTCTCGTGGCCTGTAAGTCACTCTCAGGAACTAGGACCTTGTTTTAAAATCTTAAGCAATGAGAACCCCCACCAGTGAAATCAGATCCCTACAGTTGCCTAGCCCAAAACTTCGTGACTTTACATTCTTCTATTAATATCTCAGGACTCTTTAGAAATGTAGGGGTCATCAGCCGGATGGTTATAAATTAGATGAATGTTTAAAAACAGCTGCTAAAGTACAGTGCCTATTGTAAACATCATGGTGGATGGTGGGCAGCATGATTCATTTCACATACATGTAGAAAACCCTACAAAGGAAGTTTAAGTCCTTCACTCACTCTCCTTGATCATCACTTCTGTTGCTCTGCCCAGTCATCACTTACATACTCGTCTCCCTTGCTCATTTGCTTATCTCGAATCCCCTGGTGTTTCTCATCATATATAAAACTTGTGTCAGAACAGGATAAAAATAACAAGCCCAGGAAACAACAGTGAAGTAAGCTGACATGAAGAACTATGGTTCTAGCCAACTAAACTCAATTCTTGGAAGAGGATTTTGTAATAGCTTTTTCTTTATACTGTAAGCCTCACTTATCCAAATGAGGTTATCTCTGGGAACTTTTTGAAGCAAAAGTCACTAAAAGATAAGAAGTGGCAAACATTCAAGTCAAAACTCCAGCTGCTGAGCCCAAATGTGCTCTTCATCTTCAGGGAAACTCCAACGTTTTGAAAGATCTCAGTGGTAGGTTTGTGTCTAGGCCCACGTGCTGTGCCGTGTTCAATTTGGACTAGCAGCAGCTGCAGGCCTAAGCACCTAATGAGAATTGAGAAAATCGGAGACAGATTGAATCAACTCGCTAGGCAAAATCCCAAATGCCAAGGAGTAGCCTGTAAGAGCTATTTAATTCACATTTTCCAGCATGAATTTCTCACTGGATTTTCAAATGCCGACTCTGGCAGAAATAACACTCCAATAAATAACCCTGGTATCAATTTACTTGGAAATAAATTCCCTGCAAGGCTGGATCCCCAGTTCTTACCAGCCACCTTATAAATTGCTCTCAGAGAGATGCTATTTGATGCTCTTTCTTTCCAAGTATTTGAAGTTGAAGGTGGAAAATGGGCTAATGTGTTTATCCTGGCTTTAACTCTAAGGAGCAGCTGGATTTAGGGCTGAGAAACAGCCCTTAGCACCAGATAGCCTTTCTTTCCACTGGTTGAATGTAGTGTGAATGTGGGATGAGTGTGAGAAGGAGTGGGGATCACAGAAAGACTGAATGAAGGAGAGAATGGCAAGAACTCACTTATTTCATACCCACATAGTCTGTGCCAGGAGGAAGGGGGGCAGCAGACCTGTTGTTTAAATAACTCTCAAAGGAAGAGGGGGCCCCGCTTCTTTCTGGCATCTCTTGGGATGCTGTAATTTGGGCAAAAGAACTGTTTAACAATTGCGACTCAAGTAACAGACCAAGCTAGAGGTAATTTTCCTCTCCTTTCTCTTCTCTCCCTTAAACATTCTAAATTTTGATCCAGACAAATTCTGGACATAGAGGTTACAACCTGCATAGTCTTACTGCAATACCGTATTTTTTCTATTCTAAGTGCCCAAGTCTTAACTTCCTCTTCTCCCTTCCTTGGTTAAGGGGGAGGGGTTCTAATGGCCTCCACCTTCTCCCCTGTGGACCTCCACTTGCTGGCAGGCCTCTCTACAAACATTCTGTCCCCATGGTTGACAGCTGTCTGCTTTAGACTAGCCTCTAAGAACCTTGGGGACAAGGCTTCTGCCCTCAGGGAGTTGTCCTACTTCAGGAAAAGTCTGAAGCAGGTGCCAAGAAGGAGACATGAATAATACACATAAAAGCCTCCTGAAGTGGGACCAATTACTCCTAGCTGAAAAAAAACAGGACAAATCTCATATTCAGAGAAAACCAGAAGGAAAACTGAATAGCATTTCTCATGGAAAAGCTTGCTTGCTTTTGTTTCATTTAATGATTTCTCTGCTCTTTTGAGATTTGACTCAAAGCTGCCAATCATGTTTATATGATGAGAGTAAGCAGAGGTCACAAAAGGCAAGCATAGTCCGGCAGCCACATTTATATTTAGCCCATTTTAAAATAATACAATCCCATCCCTCATAGCTGGAAGGAAGAAGAGTCTGAGAGTGCTACACTGATGTTTCCCAGGGTGAGCATCCTCCTTTGAGTTCAGCTTGGAAATGGCTCTTTTCTCTACAAAACCCACTGCAGTTGATTGTCAGGATGCGACAAAGACCATGCACCTCACAGAGTAGAGAGATGGAGATCAAAGATGCCACTGCACCAGGGGCCAGGAGAGATGTTCTGCAGAGCTGTGCCCTGGAGCAGAGTAGGACTCTGTACTGGCCCATTGCTGCATGGTCTGTGCGGAGGCTAGTTAGGGCAGAGCAAGAGTGGATGGACTACCTGTACTTCAGAGCGTGGTGACCAAGCCAAAAGCTCTACCTATTCATGTCCAAAAGACTGGAGTTAAACCAAATGCATGCTAGCATTTGCTGCTTTATATATATGTGTGTGTATATACACACACACACAGTTATATTTAAGCATACATGTGTGCGTGCATGCATGCTAAGTCGCTTCAGTCGTGTTTGACTCTTTCTGACCCTATAGACTGTAGCTTGCCAGATTCCTCTCTCCATGGGATTCTCCAGGTAAGACTACTGGAGTGGGTGGCCATGCCCTCCTCCAGGGGATCTTCCCGATCCAGGGATCGAACCTGCATCTCCTGTGACTCCTGCATTGCAGTGGATTCTTCACTGCTGCACTGGGGAAGCCAGTATTTAAGCATATGTATGCTTAAATAAAACATTTGGTAAACTGTAATTTGTGTGAGTTTGGTCATTGCATTGACATATTAACTTCAAGAAATCTCAAGTTAAAGAGTTACCACACTCCTACCCCCTCAATGCTGCAGAGTATCAGTCTATGCAAACAGCTGACACAGGGGACTCTGAACCAACTGAGGGGCATCGAGATCATGCTGCCCAGAGCAGACAGACATGCACCCCCTTTATATCACGGTACAGGTCCGCCTGACTGGGGGCCCTCTTGTTACAGAGAAAAGAGCTGTAGTTGGATTTCTAATAACATAAGCTGTTTGCAGGATTTGTCTCTACTTGGTGCTCCATCCATTAACATCAGAGGTTCTAGCAAACATCTCTTTAAAAAATCCCTCCTGCATCTGCATTCTCCACTGCTTTCTTTTCCAAGGATCCGGAGAGAGTTAATTCCTAGGCAGGTTCATAGGAAGTCTGAGGTCTCCAAGGAAGAGAGGAGGGTCTGGGGCCCTCAAGGAGGAGACAGTTCAGTTCAGTTAAGTTCAGTCACTCAGTCATGTCCGACTCTTTGCAACCCCATGAACCGCAGCACGCCAGGCCTCCCTGTCTATCACCAACTCCCGGAGTCCACCCAAATCCACGTCCATTGAGTCAGTGATGCCATCCAACCATCTCATCCTCTGTCATCCCCTTCTTCTCCTGCCTTCAATCTTTCCCAGCATCAGGGTCTTTTCAAATGAGTCAGCTCTTTGCATCAGGTGGCCAAAGTACTGGAATTTCAGCTTCAGCATCAGTCCTTCCAATGAACACCCAGGACTGATCTCCTTTAGGATGGACTGGTTGGATCTCCTTGCAGTCCGAGGGACTCTCAAGAGTCTTCTCCAACACCACAGTTCAAAAGCATCAATTCTTTGGCGCTCAGCTTTCTTTCTAGTCCAACTCTCACATCCATACATGACTACTGGAAAAACCATAGCCTTGACTAGATGGACCTTTGTTGGCAAAGTAATGTCTCTGCTTTTAAATATGCTATCTAGGTTGGTCATACCTTTCATTCTAAGGAGTAAGCATCTTTTAATTTCATGGCTGCAATCACCATCTGCAATGATTTTGGAGCCCAGAAAAATAAAGTCAGCCACTGTTTCCACTGTTTCCCCATCTATTTGCCATGAAGTGATGGGACCAGATGCCATGATCTTAGTTTTCTGAATGTTGACCTTTAAGCCAACTTTTTCACTCTCCTCTTTCACTTTCATCAAGAGGCTTTTGAGTTCCTCTTCACTTTCTGCCATAAGGGTGGTGTCATCTGCATATCTGAGGTTATTGATATTTCTCCCGGAAATCTTGATTCCAGTTTGTGCCTCTTCCAGCCCAGCGTTTCTCATGATGTACTCTGCATATACGTTAAATAACCAGGGTGACAATATACAGCCTTGATGTACTCCTTTTCCTATTTGGAACCAGTCTGTTGTTCCATGTCCAGTTCTAACTGTTGCTTCCAGACCTGCATATAGGTTTCTCAAGAGGTGGGTCAGGTGGTCTAGTATTCCCATCTCCTTCAGAATTTTCCACAGTTTATTGTGATCCACACAGTCAAAGGCTTTGGCATAGTCAAGAAAGCAGAAATAGATGTTTTTCTGGAACTCTCTTGCTTTCTCGATGATCCAGTGGATGTTGGCAATTTGATCTCTGGTTTCTTTGCCTTTTCTAAAACCAGCTTGAACATCTGGAAGTTCATGGTTCATGTATTGCTGAAGCCTGGCTTGGAGAATTTTGAGCATTACTTTACCAGTGTGTGAGATGAGTGCAATTGTGCGGTAGTTTGAGCATTTTTTTGGCATTGCCTTTCTTTGGGATTGGAATGAAAACTGACCTTTTCCAGTCCTGTGGCCACTGCTAAGGAGGAGATAAGGGTCTGGAAATCTCAAGGAGGAGGAAAGGACAAATATCTTTTTTTTCTCTACATTCTTTAGTCTTAGTCACATGAAACTTTTTTTTTTCTTTAAGCCTGATGATTACAATTACACAACAAAGAACTCAGTTTAAACTCTGTCCTAAGGATTATATAACAACAGTGTATCCTGCCTGGGGACTGTTCCTCCTTCCTGAAAACCTTCTGGTGAATCCTGTTATCTTAAAATGTAAATTATGGGGTCTAGTAAGATCTTTACGACCTTGAGACATTTTTGATTTATTGTGATAACTAATTAAAAAATATAGAATTCCTTTGCTAAAGACTAGCAAGGGGGGCACTCTCCATTCCCCTTCTGATGTCTATGTCAGAAGCTTTCTCTGTTCCTTTTTATACTTTAATGAAACACTGCTACACAAAAGCTCTTGAGTGATCAAGCCTGGTCCTGGTCCTGAAGCTAAATCTTTTTCTTCGGAGATCACAAATCCGACACCGCTCACCGTAAGCTATCAATCCCAGAGTGAGACAGTCTAGCTTGAATTGTGGAGATGGTTCTTCCTGCACCTTTGGGGGCTGCTCCACTTGAGTTCCCCTTCCAGCTTCAGCTCAAGCATCATTTTCAGTTCATCCATCTCATGCTCACAAAGCCCCGGGGAACTGTGTGGAGCATCGGCTGCATACAGTTGGGAAGTCCCAGCTCAGGAAGAGACGTCAGGCACCATCTAATCCAGCAGTTCCCCCGTAGCCCATGCTTCGGTTCCCCTCCAGCTCCTTGTCCCCCAGTGTGCGCTTCAATGCATCCAAGGGCCGTGAGGTCACCGTGTCCCAAGGCGGAGCAGGCCGTTTTTAGACAGTGCTAATTAGCAAGTTTGCCCTTAGGCTGAGTTTAAATTTGTCTTTCTCTTGCTTGCCCATTGCTTCTAGCCATGTCCTCTCAGGCAACCCCAATCAATTTCCATGTGACAAGCCTATTTGAAAATAACTCTCATGGCCCTCCCTTAGCTCTTCTCCTTTCCAGGTCAAGGATTCCTAGTTTCCTTCATATTTAACGAGTCACCTCAAAAACATGAACTCTGAACTCATTCTAACAAAGTTGAGTTGGGTGTGTATATGAGAATTAGACCTAGAAGATATATCCTGGTCTGACCAGCAGAATAAACAGTGTTTTTGGATGGACCAGCTGCACCCAGGACTTCATTTATGGAGTTCCCATTTTGTCACTTCTCATATGCATAAAGACTATCTCTGTTCTATGGGGCCAAGAACTCCATAGGTGTCTGTCGTGGTTATTGCTGCTTAACTGAAGGATGGCAGGGAGGTTCCCCAGATGCTGCGGTGAACGCGTCATGGCAGTGCAGCCTGCCTCTGAGATCCCGCCTGGCACATGGACCATACATGGCCATGTAGGCAATAGGAGGCATCCGGACAGGGTCACCCACTGATACTCCAGCAAAGTCACAAAGCTGTCAGCTGTTCCTGCTGACAGAGCAACACCCTGCACAGTGAGGTACAGAAACAAAACCCTTGCCCGAAGCTTCTGCCAGCGAGCAAGAGAGGAGCTGAGAAACAGAAGCATGTCTCCATGCAAGGTACGCTGCTGCTGAGGATGTAAATTGGTGAAGCCACTACGGAAAACAGTACTGCAGTCCCTCAAAAAACTAAAGGTAGAGCTACCGTATGATCCAGTAGCCCTAGTCCTGGACTTATATCCAGACAAAACTATAATTCAAAAGATACATGCCTGTCTGTGTTCATAACCACACTATTCACAACAGCCAAGACATGGAAGCAACCTGAGGGTCCACTGACAAGATGATGGATAAAGAAGATGTTATGTATATACAATGGAATATTACTTGGCCATAAAAAACGAAAAAGACCATTTGTAGCAACATGGATGCACTAGAGATGATCATACTAAGTGAAGTCAGACAGAGAAAGACAAATATCACATGATATCATTTCCATGTGGAGTCTAAAATGACACAAATAAACTTATCTAGGAAACAGAAACAGACTCGCAGACACAGAAAACACACTTGTGGTTGCCAAGGGGGAGTTTGGAAGTTTGGAATCACTTTACTATATAGCAGAAATTAAAACTACATTGCAAATCAACCATGCTTGAATGAAAAAGTTAAAAGAAATCCCTCTCACTGGGCAGCAGGTTGGGGCTCCAGAATTACAACCCCGGGTTGAGCTAATGGGGCAATGTTAATTGCTAGTCTCTATAAAATGAGCTTGGTGAAGGCAAATCTGGTATGTTGACTAGTTCACTATTGAGACTTTAGCTCCTGGCACATAGAAAGCATAGCACAGTCTAAAAAGAATTGTGAATGTCTTTTAGACAGGCAGCAGCTACTTGAGCTAAGGGTGACCAGAGTCAGGCCAAGAATAAAGAAGATTAAGGAGGCTTTGAGGAAAAGTGACAAATAGGACCTTAGGGTTTGATGAGGGTAGAAGAGGAGATTTGAGCAGCAATTTGATCTATTTTTCCCACTAGACTTTAGCTCCATGTACATCTTTATGTTCCCAGAAGCGTATTTTGTAAGTGCTAAGAAATTAACAATGACAGTCTGACTTATACAGGGTCGAATAGATGTCAGTGACAAGGTCAAAATAAGAATTTAGGTCCTGAACCTCAGCAGAATGACCTAAGTCCTCAAATGCCTTTCTTTTATGACATCTGGAAGTTACTCTGATAGATTTCGTTCCATAATAATAAAAAAAACAAAACAAAATCATGTGTGGAGACATGAGAGGTGGGGAAGGGTAGTGAGAGTTGGGGAAGGGTAGAGAAGTTTTAAGATCCCCTAATATTTGCAGTGTAGCTGAGCAGAAGATTCACTTATAAAATTCTGAGTTGAAAAATTGAACAGTTTTTCAAGTCATGCTTGAACCATGAATGCATGGAATCTGGAACTTTGTGTTAAAAGTCATTTGGACTCTAAGAATTCAGCTCAAGAAGAATGTTTTAAAAACCTACGTACTGTTTAGTCTTATGTGCTTTAAATTTACTACCATACCACATTAAGAAAATTTGTTTAAATAGGGATTATATTAGCTGCACTAATCTATAAAACACACATACACACACAGAACTCTTATTTCATTGGCAATTCTTACTGGCTCCAGGGGACAAAAGTTCTGCCCCTGAGCAACATGAACTGGAACCACCTATTCAGAACAAATGTAGGTAACGTGAGTAGTCCATTCTTCTTTAATTTCTGAATCTGTTTAAAAGCCTATTATATCCTTCTAGAAAACCTGAAGAACCTGGCTGTCAGTTGCTCTTTAGTGAAATAACTTCTCACTTAAACATTAATTCATGTGAAAGGGAAAGAAAATCACATAGACCTGTAAGAATGAGAGCACATCTTATCACAACCTCTGCAAATGGTTTTGAATTATTTCAGCTTCTGCATCAAGTATGGTAAGTTAGCTAAGAAAAAAGGGCACAAGGAGATACTCAAATTTAAAATCCATCATTGCTTTCTTCATTTATTAACTGTATATATATTTGAACTCCTAGATATGTATTCACGGATTCAGAATTGCAGGTAGATGAGAGCATCTCAAAGCAGGTATAACCTTCAGCAGAAATCATTCTCATATTGAATATTGGATAGATATATGTGGAACCTTCCAGGTTTGGGGTGCTGAGATGTCCCAGGGTCTGAAATCTCTGGCCATATTTCTTTGTTCTATTATTTTAGGTATGACACCAGACAGTTGTCCCTTTCATGCAGAGTTCTAGTCATGGTGCTCAAAAAGCTAAAATTGACAACAGATAAAAATAAAGTTGTACTAAGTTCTAAATAAGTCAAGTGCCCAATATTCGAAGCCTCCAGGTTTCTCTCCGAGAGGCATTCAACTTTCAACCTAACTCTGGGGTCTAGTACTTAGGGCTTCTGCTGAGTAAGCCATGGTTAGGATTCCACATATGTAAAGTTGGTCAAATTTAAAACAGTTGTGGCTTCTCTGTAATAACTCTTCCCTGAAATAATGTAGAAAAAGGTAGAATGTGTGGGACTGTGGGCGAAAACATGACCAAAAGGGCATGTTGTCTGGGAATTTCTCTGCAAGACAAACATGATTCATGGAGTGGACACACCAGGCCAGTGCAGCCAAAGATTGGTTGGAAATTTGACTCTCAACTTTTGAAGAGCATTTGGTTTAATCCCCCCAGCCGGGTGTATGTTACAAGTATCTCATAAATAAAATCCACACTTGAGGTCGCTCAACTGAGTTTGCTCAGCATTCTACTTTTTCCATTTCTTTTCCAATTCATTTGGCCCAATTTTTTTTCCCCCTTCTTCTTCCCCTGCCTACAAAGCACATTGGCTTTGTTTGGTAAGCAGAAGAATCTTTTAGGAAATCCCACTGTTAAGCAAGATTTTATTTCGTAAGTTAACATTCTCAGGGAAAAAATTTTTTCCTTTTCTGTTACTAATCTACAAAAGTAGAATGCCATGTGTAATCAAGATTTTTCCAAGTGACATGAGTAAGGGAGTTTTTCTTTTGTCTATTGCGAAGGATAGTTGGCAGGTGATCTCTAGACTGTGAGCTGCACAGACTGACCTGCAGAGGGAGTTGACAGGCGTAACAGGGAAAAAACTGATGATCACCCAAGAGTCTGCTTTTCAAAGAGAAAAGGCATGCTGAGAGTGCAGTTTCTTCATAAAGAAAAAAAGCAGGGCTCTTCATTTTCCATGGATTAATATTTTCATAAACATTGTCTATTTCCTGTTCTCACCCATTGGCACATACAGGCTAGACTGCCTGCTCAGTGCTGACTTGACCGCATTTGGGGATAGATGGGAATGTATTCTAAATTCTACGAGGCCAGGACTGTGTCAGTCTTGTTCACCGTTGTCCTACACACCTCTTGACATTTGGGAGGTGCTCAACTAATAATAACTGAACAAATTCAAGGGGACAAAAAGACTTCTACCTTGGGGAAAAATAATGTAAAAGTGGATTTGGTGCTTTTTCTTCACTAAATGGTTTGACAAAAAATATCCCTATGAGATGAAATTAATGTGTGAATTATATAGCAAACTCCAGGAGATAGTGAAGGACAGGGAAGTCTAGTGTGCTGCAGCTCATGGGATTACAAAGGGTTGGACATGACTTAGCCACTGAACACCAACATAATCCGCTAAATTTATTCTTTCATTGATATTATATTTATATTATTTTATATATTTATATATTATATTAAATTTATATTATAAAATACATTTATATTTATGGAGTGTCTCTTACTGCCAGGCATTTCTCTAATTGCTTGAGGTAGAATACTGTACTATATTATGCTAGATTGGCAGGTATTAATCAAATAATTTGTCAGTAGAACATAAGATTAGAGGATATAGAATTGAGGGTGGGGGATGCTACTTTAAGCAGGATGGTCAGTGAAGGGGTCTCTGAGGTAACATTGAGTGAAGTGCGGGAGTATGCGGATATCTGGAAGAGTCTTTCAGAGGGACAGCAAGATCATCAGCCTTGGGATGAGGAAGTTCCTAAAATGCTTGAGGAGTAGCAATAGCAAGAAGGCAATGTTAAGAAGAGCATGGTTAAGCAAGGGGGGAGAATACCAGAAATCCTCCCATTTGCTTAAGATATGAGGTTGGAGAGACAACTAAAGACCAGATTACATGGCTCTGCTGGCCACTGTAAGGATTTGATATTTGAAAATAAGTGTCTTGGTCTTCCCAGTGCAGCAGGCCCGAGCGCTTGTCTCATGCATCCAACCTGGGCTGGTGATAAAAATAAATGAAAAAAAAAAGAAAATAAGTGTCTTGGGAAGCACTGGATGGCTGAGGGCAGGAAAGTGATATGGTGGGATTAACTCGGTAAAGTGGTCATTCTAAATGCTGTATGAGGGTGGAGATGGAAGCAAGGAGACCAGTTAAGAGGTTCTTGCAGCAGCCCAGACTAAAGGCAATGGCGGCCTGGCTGATGGAAGCTGTGGAGGTGGTGAGATAGACTACAGGCAAGGGATGTGGAAGAGAGTCAAGATACTTGTTGCTCTTAGTAACTGAGTAAATGATGTCATTTCTAGAGTTATGGAAAGATTGAGGGGAAGAGCAGGTTCGGCAAGGGGTGGAGAGTGGAGAGGCCAAGGTTTCACTTTTGAATATTAAATTTGAGATGCCTATCAGACACTCACATGGAGATACCAAGTAGGCAATTGGCCATGTAAGTGTGGTGATCAGAAAAGTTGGGACTGGGCATGTGAACTTGGGAATGGGTGACATAAACTCCAGAAGGAAATGCCTCTTGTAACTCTAGTTTGTTCTTCATCCGCTCCACAGGGCATGACCTCAGGCCACTTAGGGCAGATGGGCATCCACCAGATTGAGAATGACCTTGGAACTGAGACACCATCAAAAGCCCCAGATCAGGGGCCGAAGCACCATGCATCCTTCCTGTCCTGATGGATGGAAGAAACGGGGGAAGTCCCCTGGCACCCTCTGCTTCAGGCTTTTCACATCTAAAATGACAATAATTTCATCCACTACTTGGTTCTCCTCAAAAAAAAACAAAAAACAAAAAACATAGAGATAAGATTCTATGCACAATAGTGAAGAGTTGCCAACATCTGGAAGAAGTCCATGACCGGAAGCCAAGGGGAGGGAGATGTGTTTGTACTGAGATGATCAAGTCCTTGAGGGAAGGCTCTGTCTTCTGACTGTCATCCTCTGTGGAACGTTGATACAAGGTCCACTCAACCACTGCTGCTAACTCTCTATCTATACTTGAAGAATGACTACTTCTTCATGCTAAGTCACCAAGGGGAAGCTGACATAATGTATGGATAATAGCAAACACATCTTAAGGCCTCCATTCCTGTCCCTCTCCTATCAGCTTTCCACTGCCTCTAGAAAGATCTTTCTATAAAATCATGTCACTTTCTTTCTTAAACCCTTCCAGTGATACCTCATGGCCTTAGGGGCCAAGTCTGAACTTCCTAGCATGACTTATAAAACTCTACATGATCTGGTCCTTATCTACCACTCCTGCCTTATCTATTGTTGCTTTTAAAACTGCATACCACACTCCAGGTGTTAACCATTTCCCTAACTGGCTTTGGGGAGACATTCTTTTGTGTTGTATCTCCTTAGAATGACCCTCCCTGCCTCAACCACCTGCTGCTGCTAAGTCACTTCAGTCGTGTCCGACTCTGTGCGACCCCACAGACGGCAGCCCACCAGGCTCCCCCGTCCCTGGGATTCTCCAGGCAAGAACACGGGAGTGGGTTGCCATTTCCTTCTCCAGCCTCAACCACCTAGAGAACCTCAAAACCCCAGTTCAAGATTTTCCTTCTCTGTGAAGAATTTCTAGACCCCACTAAGTAAAAAAATCTCTCCTTTGTCCGAACCAGTACCACGCTTAATCTCTCCATGATACACTATCACACCACAAGGCAGTCATTTAGAAAAAACCCACCTCCTCTACTAGACTGTGGGCTCCTTTGGGAGAGCAACCTAAGAGGTTATCATCTCCCTGTTCTCTCAACCTGATCCAGAACTAGGCAAGAAGAAAAAACTTAATACATTTTGGCTAAATGAAGTAAACTGAAGGGTTAGAATATAAGAGTCCAGAACAAAGCCTGTCCCTAGGAATAAAGCTGGAAGGTCAGTGAATATTAGAAAAACTCATGGTGAAAAACAAATAACCCCAATCAAAAAATCGGCAGAAGATCTGAGTGGATGTTTGTCCAAAGAAGATATACAGATAGCCGACAGACACACGAAAAAAATGTTCAACATCACTAATTATTAGAGAAAGACAAACTAAAACTGCAATTGAGGTATCACCTCACACCAGTCAGAACGGCCATCATCAAAAAGTCTACAAATAAATGCTGGAGAGGCTGTGGAGAAAGGGGAACCCTCTTACACTGTTGGTGGGAATGCAAATTGGTAACAGCCACTGTGGAGAACAGTGTGGAAGTTTCTTAAACTAAACAGAGTTATCATATGATCCTGCAATCCCACACCTAAGCTGGAGAAAATTATAATTTAAAAAGATACATGCAAAAAAAAAACGCACCCCTATGTTCATAGCACCACTATTTATAACAGTCATGGCATGAACACAATCTAATATTCGACAGAAGAATGGATAAAGATGGTATATGTATAATGAAATATTACTCAGCTCAATGAAAAATATTACTTTTTTCATAAAATCAAGAATGAAAAAATGCCATTTGCAGCGATATCGATGGACCTAGAGATTATCATACTAAGTGAGGTCAGACAGAAAAATACAAATATCATATGATTCTGCTAATATGTAGAATCTAAAAAATTATATTAATGAACTTATTTAAAAAACAGAAATAAATCCTCTGACTTATTGTTACCAAAGGGGAGGGGAGGGATAAATTAAGAGTTTGGGATTAACATATATACACCACTATATGTAGAATGCATAATCACAAGGACCTACTGTATAGCACAGGAAACTATACTCAATATTTCGCAATAACCTGTAAGGGAAAAGAATCTGAAAAAGAATATATTTTATACATATATAAAATTATATATGTATATATATATATACAGGTACGCGTGCAGTCCATGGGGTTGCAGAGTTGGACATGGTTGAGCGACTGAACCGAACATGTATATATATACACGTAAAACTGAATCGTTTTGCTGTATGCCTGAAACTAACACAACATTGTAAACCTACTATACTTCAATTTAAAAGGAAAACCATCAACAAACACTCAAGGTCATCCAGCTGAAGTTAACAAGATGCAGGCTGGGGCTTGGTGGCATCATGCCTGTCAGGAGAGTGAATTAGTTTGAACCAGTGTCAGGCTGTCATGAGCTCCATTTGCCTGAGTAATAATAATTTGTATGCCTCTCTTACGGAGGGCTTCCTTAGGCTCATATTTGAGTCCCACGGGCTTTTGAAGGGGGCTGGACTTAGCCACGGAGACGGGGCTCAACCTTAGCCAATCCTACCGTGGTCTCTGGTCCACAGGATCACTGAAGGGCCCACGGCACATCTTCTACGGGGGTAGCACACCGGATGTCCTCAGAGTGTATTTGAGTGACCCCAAGGTCTGTGACTACCATTCTGGGTACAAGGATGATGCAACCCTGCTGACCCTGAGTGATCTGAACCTGGTGAGGCTGCAACAGAGCCCAATGTGTCTACCTGCAGTCAGACTGGATGGCTGGCCACACTAACAGAATGACCATGACCCTGAGACACATCATTTGCTGGAGCAATGTTCTTACCTGGCCCATCACTCTTGACTCTGTGAAAAGGAGGCACTGTGTGTTACCCGGGGCAGAAACAGGGTAGTTGGATCACGGTGATGAGCGTTCTTGCTCATGCTGGCAGTTTCTGACCAGGATCTTGTCATCGTCTGTGACCTACCTGAATCAGATGAGCTGCGCTCTCTGGGCTACCGTACCGAAGGTCATGCCCATTGATGGCTAACACACGGTCATTCTCCTCTAGCTGGCCATGTCTGTCTGCCACGCCACCGTCCAGCACGTTGAAAATGAACACCCCAGGTTCATCCACCTTGCGCACCAGTTTGATTCCAAGCTGCTCCTCCGGGCTGCTTTTGTTGAGGATCACGTGGAAACTGTCATCCCGGGGCCCGTAGGCATCCGGGGGCTGTTCGTTGGTCCTGCTCCGGAACTTCCGCTCCCGCAGCACGGTCAGCCGCAACACGTGGCAAGGCTGCCGCAGGAGGCGCAGGGCGTAGTTGTGCCGGACGTTGCTGATGTCCATCCCGTTGACCTGGAGGAAGGGGAGCGCCACCGAGCCATCAGCTTCACCTGCCACAGTCCTGCCTGAAAGGCCCTGCCTACAGACCCACCAGGGCCCTTCCTAAAGGCCCACTCTGCTCTGTCACCTTCTCTGTCCAAATGCCCAGATACCCCCATCTTCCAACAGGACTTGTAACCCAGCTTTCCTCCCCTGTCATCTGCACACATTTTCAACTGTCTCTCCGCAGACAGAATCTTTTCTCAGCCATCTCCTTAGGCAGGCCCTCAAGTTTATTTATACAGTCCTAACTCTCGTTTCTGTTGCTTGCTAAACTTATTTTTTGGCTGAAGGAGGAAGGAAAACGAAGAAAAAGTGGGAAAAGGCCAAAGAAGAAAAGAAAGTTTTTGATTAATGATTATGTTAAAGTGCTATTTAAATCAAACTAGTTGACATTTTCTTTCCAAACATCTCCTCCAAATGAATTTTTCTCCCTAGGTCACCTGTACTGGAATTTCTAGGCTTCACTGGTTGTGTGTGTGTGTGAGACACAGACAGAGAATGTGTGTGTACATACATGTGTTTGTGTTTCGGCAAGTGTGTGAATGTGTGTGACAGTGTGTACATCTGTGAAGTCTCCAGGTGGTCTCCTACAAGGTCTTTTGCCCATGTTCTCAACAAAAGAGAAAAAAAATCTCTGTACTATTTCAAATGAAATAAATGGAAGTAAATGGAAGTAAATGGAAAGTAAATAGAAAGTAAATGGAAGCACTAGGCTCTTTTACTGAAAGGCTGGGTCACTTTATTAAACTGCTTAAATGTCCTCCAGCTCGGCCCACTCATTTGTGGGCCTCACCAGTAATCTATGGGACTGATGCTGTGTGGGGCTTTCTGGTTTTAATTACTCTAGGCAGACCCAGCCTCAAGGCTTCGGCCCACAGTGGTGGTCACTGCTTGGGAAGAAAATAATTTCACAGCAGCACTGCACTCTGTTCTTAAGGAAGGAGGCCCCACAGAAGAGAAACAACCTTCTTGAATTTCTATGGTTTGGGAAGATTTCTTGCACTTGCAGCCAACTGTTAGAAGAGTCGCAGAGCGAGATTTTCCAAGGCCTGCCTGCCGCGTACAATTGCACGTCCTCTTGCATCTCCAGGGATGCACAGAGGCTCCTTCGTGCATGGACAGGGCTCAGAACCGTTGTTCAAGCACAGGTAAGCTCAAAGACCTTGCTCTGCTCTGTCATCTTATCCCATGTCCAGTTTTCCCCATCACACCCAGGCCAAGAGAAAGTCAGGGTCGCCTGCTAAACAGTCCTGGCAGCTTTTTTGCTTGCAAGTGCCAGCTGAAGGCCACAAGAATCAAAATGTTTTCCTTATGCAACCCTCCCAGGCAGCATAGCTTCCATAGAACTGGAGGAAAGCCATGCAGAATGTTGCTAATTGCATGGCCAACCATCCCCCGAGGTTGATGGGCCCTGCCTCGTACTCCATCTCGGAGGCCAGTGGGAATATCAATGTTTCTACAATAACTGCTTCAAATTCTTTCTCCTCTTATTCCAAAAAATAAGAATTCCTTTGCCAGAGAAATAGCACATAATGTGTTAGGAGCTGGCCTGTCAGCAACCCAGAAGGGATAGGATGAAACTGTCATCTGAGGGTCAGACAGGAAATATATGACCAAGGGAGGGATTTTTCCTTATCGCTTTTGGCACATGTTAGACTTCTGTCTGATAAACAACTCTTCCTTTGTCCTTTCTCTTCGTCTGAAAATTCTTCCCGAGCATCCTTACCCTCAGCCAAGCCTCAGAGGACAGTAATGCCCAAGGCGTTCTGTTCCACCACCTGTCTCCCCTGGACTGTCTGTGGGTTGGCAGAATAGCTTAGGGATTTTTTTTTTCCTTTGGTGAAGGGTCATTAAGCTATAGGAAATTTACTTTAGGGGAGTGTGTGAATGTTAGTGATTAGATAAAATAGAAAATGTTCCAGTAATCTGCTCTAAAAACAACTTAAGAAGATATATGCTGCAGTTTTATATTGTTTTATGTTATTGTTACTTAGAGTAGGAGAAAGGGGTAGGAGAGGAAGAATGAGGAGGGAGGAGAAGAAGGGAGAGAAAAGACTGAAGAGGTGGAGAAAGTAAGGGGAGGGGGAGACAGGAGGAGAGAAAGGAGGAGAGCAGAGACAAAATGATATAGAGATAGTATTTATACAGAGAGAAAGAGATCAGAACAAGACAGACAGAAGGGTTAGGGACCTATTGCAAATTACTAATCTTCATGAAGACTCATATCAGCCTAATAACTATGGAAAGTGACTGTTCCACATTTATGTTAGTGTTTTACTTATCTGTCCAACCACTCACCCATCATAACCCTAACCCATGCATCCAGGGATTTGCTCAGAAGTGACTCTTATTAAGCCCATTATCATGGCTCCTCTACCTTTAGGATGATGTCTCCTGGCAGGAGCCGGCCATCTCTGGCTATCACCCCATCACGATAAATGTGCTGGACAATGATATGGACCAGCGGGGTTTCACTGCCTCCCACAAGTCTAATGGAGAGGTTTTCATTGGGATCCATTCGATTGATCTTGATGCTGGTAATTTCACCATCTGGAATCAGGTGATACAACCTTGGAAAGACTAAAATGGACAAAGAATGTTTATTTAAGACACCCACCAACGGCCATTTCCAACCACTTCTCTTCTTGCCAGGCTTTTGGTTCCAGCCAAACTAAACTATTCATCATTCTTTGTACATGTTTTCCATCTTCCTGCCTCTGAGCCAGCATAAGTTTCTCTGCCTGGAATGTTTTCCATCCTAGGCCTAAACCCAATTTTTCCTTCAAGGCCTGCATGAAATGATCCCTTCCAATTAAACTCTGCCCTACTCCCTCCTCCCTCCTCCCCTGCTCTCTCTCAATTTCCTATTTCCCACAAAGCTGTATTTCTCAGGGCACTGAGCCTTCTATTACTATTATTATTACTCATGCCCATTTCTTTTTTTTTTTTTATTTTATTTTTTTTTAAATTTTTTTTATTAGTTGGAGGCTAATTACTTCACAACATTTCAGTGGGTTTTGTCATACATTGATATGAATCAGCCATAGATTTACACTTATTCCCCATCCCGATCCCCCCTCCCACCTCCCTCTCCACCTGATTCCTCTGGGTCTTCCCAGTGCACCAGGCCCGAGCACTTGTCTCATGCATCCCACCTGTCATGCCCATTTCTTATACTCACCATTGGACTCTAAGACCCTTGTTTCTTAGGTCTGTGCACAGATCTCTGTACATAGGAAACTTTGTCCAGTGTTTATTGAGCAAAGAGGAATGAATGAACAGTCATTATGGAATGGACCACTGTTTGCTCACTTACTTATCAAGGGGAAAAAACAGAACAAACCTGTTCTGCTCTTTCTGATCATTTTGAAGGTTTCCTCCTGGGAGGCCCTGCCTTTCAGTCTCAATGAAAAGCAGGCTCTCTACCCACCTGTGCTGTCAGTGAAGGGAAGTCAAACGGCTTAATTCACAATCAGGAAAAGCGGCCCCAGGCCCAGCTGGTGGTGTCAAGGGGTTCATCCCTGATCAGCTTGCATTGCTGAATTCAGAGCCAGAAGGAGATTCAGAGATCTAGGCTGGGGTTTCCAAACCTTACCTTTTCACTGAGGACCCTTCCCCTGGGAAGTCTTTCACAGGTTCCCCTGCCCCCATCCCCTGAGCCCACACACAGACCATTTCAGGCTGTGCAGTTTGACAGCCATCAGTTCAGTTCAGTCGCTCAGTCCTGTCCGACTCTTTGCGAACCCATGAACCGCAGCACGCCAGGCCTCCCTGTCCATCACCAACTCCCGGAGTTCACCCAAACCCATGTCCATCGAACTGGTGATGCGATTCAACCATCTCATCCTCTGTCATCCCCTTCTCCTCCTGCCCTCAATCCCTCCCAGCATCAGGGTCTTTTCTAATGAGTCAGCTCTTCGCATCAGGTGACCAAAGTATTGGAGTTTCAGCTTCAACATCAGTCCTTCCACTGAACACCCAGGACTGATCTCCTTTAGGATGGACTGGTTGGATTTCCTTGCAGTCCAAGGGACTCAAGAGTCTTCTCCAAGATCACAGTTCAAAAGCGTCAACTCTTCGGTGCTCAGCTTTCTTTATAGTCCAACTCTCATATCCATACACGACCACTGGAAAAACCATAGCCCTGACTAGACGGACCTTTGTTGACAAAGTAATGTCTCTGCTTTTTAATATGCTGTCTAGGTTGGTCATAACTTTCCTTCCAAGGAGTAAGCGTCTTTTAATTTCATGGCTGCAGTCACCATCTGCAGTGATTTTGGAGTCCCAGAAAATAGTCAGCCACAGTCAAACCTTTATTTCACAAGTGAGGATGCGTGAGCTGGGAGAACGGAAGTGACATGACCGGCTGGAGGTGGCAGTTCAGTGGTGGCCCCAGAACCGGATCAGAACCTGGGGCTTCTGTTAGGCTCCCTCCTTCATAGCTGGCAGCAGGCCCACAGGGGACTTGCTCTATAGACACACACTCTATTGAGCCAGCAGTGCCGACTGGCGTGGCTCTCCGCCTCGGTGGAAATAGACGGGTACGGAGGCAACACCAGCTGGCCACAGGACACCCAGCGTGGCAGGAGCCGCAGCGCTTCCCCAGATGCTGGAGGCTGGAGTCTGGACATTGAAGGTAGGGTTACTTTTGTCTCCTGGAGCTGCTGACAGCAGCCATTGCCCTAAGATTCTCCCTTAATTATATCACTGGGAAAGATCAAAACTGTAGGCCTAGTTCTACATAAAACAATCTTTGTGACTATTTTCAAAACCCATGACCTGTATATCTGTGTCTCTTTTTCTGTTTTGCATATAGGGTTATCATTACCATCTTTCTAAATCCCATATATATGTGTTAGTATCAACTAATAAAAATAAATGAAAAAAAAAAAAACAAAAACCCATGACCTTAGTCCATTTTCCCTAATAAACTCCAAGTTCATTAACAAGTACTGAACTCTCTAGGAACAATACAGAAAGAATTAAAATTATTTCTAAATACTATAGAGCATGATAAACAAAGAAATTTAGTGGCCAGAGGAAGCCAGAGACATTGTAAATGTGGGCCCTTGACTGCCGTTGGGATTTGACTTAATGTAAGCAATTGGGCTTTGTTGTAAGGCTGTGGGCAGCAGTCTTCATCTGTCAGCTCCTGGTGCTAACAGTGCTTGAGTGATCAAGTTCAATTAATGTCTAAACTGCTTTGATTACCTTAAGTAGGCGTTATCCACAAGTATTTGTTGGAACAGGTCTGGTGACAAGGGGATGGAAGTTCTTTTAAAAACTCATTTTGAGCTAAGAAAGATTTGGAAATAATCATCAAAGCTGCTGATTTTTGCTCTTCTCCCCCTCCCTTTCTACGCTTCTCCCAACAGAGTTACAAAAACCATGCTCCCAAATCTAAACCAATCAAGGCTGTTTGATAGTCTGAAAGGATGTACTCAGTCATAGTTGAAAATGTTAATTACAGCCACAATAATGAGACCTTCAAGAGTTAATGAAATTTTTAATTCCCACTCGGTGCTGGTCTGAAAAGAAACAGTTGTCCAATATTGTGTCCTTACTTAAGGACCAAGGAATATAGTATCATTTACCAAGTGTTTATTATATGCTGACCATTCAGCTAAGCAATTTGCATGATATTTTTGTTTGTTTGTTTAGTCCTCACAATAGATTAAGATTGGAACTAGGTTATTATTATCCCTGTTTTTTTTAGATGATGAGATGCTAAAGCTTACAGGAGTCAAGTAAACCATCCAGGTCATATGACTGATAAATATTAAAGCCAATCTCTTTACCGATATGAAAATAATGGATAAACCATGGAAGTTCACCACACTAACCATGGGTTACTGAAGCAATGAGACCCTAAGGTCATTTTTGAAATCTCTTGTTACCTCACAAATCCTGTACCAACCTCACTGAATCTTAGTCCCTCCCCCATTGTGAAGTAGTAGGTCCTGGAACAGAAGAGGAAATTTCATTCTCTCCCATGCAAAGCCCCTACACACATAATGTAGCTGCAGTCTTCATTTTCATGAAATAAAGTTTCGATTCTGCTATAACTCGATGCAAAAGCATTCAGGTGTGTTCGCTGCCCCAAGTCAAGACTCCTAAATGGCCTCCAGGACTCTTCTAATCCAGCTTTAACATCATCTTCCCCAACTTCCCAACACACAGTCAAGATCCCAGTGCCCGTCTAGGTCATAACTGCCCCTTAAACATGGACTACACTGTCCCATTGGGAAGTGGTGTGTCTCTTCTGATGGCCCCCATTTTCATTTATTTATATCTCACTCTTCATGGTATTTCATTTTCTGTTAGTCTTGAGTGAACCCCTTGAAGCCAGGAACTAGATTTTGTAATCTTTGTATAAAAGTCCTCCGTGCGTCCTAAGCTGCTTCAGTTGTGTCTGGCTCTTCGTGACCCTGTGGACTGTAGCCTGCCAGGCACCTCTCTCCATGGGATTCCCTAGGCAACAACACCAGAGTGGGCTGCCATTTCCTTCTCCAGGGGATCTTCCTGACTCAGAGATTGAAGCTGTATTTCCTCTGTCTCCTGCATTGGCAGGCAGTTTCTTATATAAAATCACTGAGCCTAAATATATAAACAGCTCATGCAATTCTATCAAAAAAACCAAATAACCTGATTTAAAAAGGGGAGAAGATACAAATAGGTATTTTCCTAAAGAAGACATGCAGCTGGCCAACAGGCATATGGAAAGATGCTCAACATTGTTAATCACCTCACACCTGTCAGAATGGCCATCATCAAAAATTCTTCAAATAACAAATGTTGGTGAGGATGAAGAGAAAAGGGAACAGTGGGGTACACTGTTGGTGGGAATGTAAACTGATGCAGCCACTACAGAAAACAATATGGAGGCTTTCAAACAAGTAAAAACACAACTATGATATGATCCAGCAATTCCATTTCTGGGTATACATCCAAAGAAAACAGAAACATTAATCTGAAAAGATACATGGACTCCAGTGTTCACAGCAGCACTATTTACTAAGAAAACCGAGAGGTGGAAGCAACCTAAGTGTCCATCAACAGATGAAAAAAGAAGATGTGGTATGTATACTGGAATACTACTCAGCCATGAAAAGAATGGACTTCTGCTATTTACAACAGTGTAGATGGACCTGAGGATTTTATGCTAAGTAAAATAAGTCAGATAGAAAAATACAAATACTTTATGTTATCACTTCCATGTGGAATCTGGAAAATGAAAACAAATGAAAAAACAGATCCACATATATAGAGATCAAACCAGTATGTACCCAGTGGGGAGAGGGGAAGGGGGAGGCACACAACGGGGAAAAAGGTATAAACTGCTTATGCAAAATAAGCAAGCTACAAGGAAATATTTTACAGCACAGTGAATATAGTCAATATTTTATAATAACTTTAAATGGAGTATAATCTATAAAAATAATGAATCACTATGTTGTACATCTGAAACTAATACAATATTGTAAATCAACGATACTTCAATTTTAAAAAAGCACAAAGCTCAGGCCAATGTCCTACACATAGTAATCTCTTATTTTTAAAAGTTTCTGCAATAAACATGCAAGTCAGTCTTATTCAGGCGAGAGAAAACTTTATGTGGAATGGAATTAAGGAGGCTTTAATAAGGGGGAAGACTGGCAGAAAGGAAGTTATAATCCTTTTACTCATTGCAGAAACATTCGGTGAAAACTATTATGTACTAGATACTGTGCTTGGCACCTTGAGAACACAAAGACTTAGATAAAGAACCCCTGCCCCCACTGGTAGAGTCACAATGAAATGTGACGTTGCTGTAACAGAGATACAGGTGCTTTAAGAGCACAGAGGAGAGAGCACTGGGGGAGTCACGGAGGGCCCCCAGGAGGAGGCAAAGCCTATGCTGAGCCTGGAAAGAGAAATTAGGATGCCAGCTGAAGGCAAGGAAGAGGACAGGTTGGGCAACAACATGGGAGTGAGAGAAAGACAGTGTGTACACGACGGCAGTGAGCACAGTGACAGCATAGAGTATATGTTCAGGGTAAGAGAGGTAAGGGGGGGTCTTATACAACTGCTCAAAGTTCTCCGAGAACATGATAAAGACAGACGTTTGGGGTTTACCCCCCAACCTTGAGGGGGCTTCCCTGGTGGCTCAGAGGGAAAAGAATCTGCCTGCAATGCAGGAGACCCGGGTTCGATCCCTGGGTTGGGAAGATCCCATGGAGAAGGGAATGGCAACCCACTCCAGTATTCTTGCCTGGAGAATTCCATGGACAGAGGAGCCTGGTGGGCTACAGTCCATGGAGTCTCAAAGAGTCGGACATGACGGAGCGACTAATACTTTCACTTTCTTTCACTCCCCAACCTTGTAGGAGCAGAGGGCACTTTAATCCAGTGAGTAAATGAGTGGGCTCTGGAGCCAGAGAACACAAATTAAAACCCCAGGACTGCCATTTTCCAGTGGGTGACTTCGGGCTAGTTACCCAGTCTTTCTAAATCTTGGTTTCTTCTGTAAACTGAGAATCACAATCCCCATCTCTTATCATTGCGACCTTTAAATACCTTAGAGCACTACCTGGCACCCAGGAAAGCTCAAAAGAATTCTTTTAGTTATTACTGTTACTGCTGTGAAGTTCTAATGTAAAATGAAAATAAAAGGACAGGACAGTATTTTCTCAGCTCCATTTATGTTGAAAAAAAGATATAGAATCTAAGATCCAGCAACTTTCTTTGCATGAATTTTAGAGCCACATTATTCAGATTCCAACTTCAGAAGGGGCAGACTAAGTAACTGCCTGGTACCTCAGTTTCCTCATCTATAAAACAGGGATGATAATTGTAGCTCCCTCATAGAGTTGTTGAGGAGTACATGAATTAATACATAGAAAACCCTCAGAATTACACATCACACAAGGTGGTAATAAGAATAAATACTCATATAGCATTTACTATGTGCCAGGCTCTGTTCTAAATGCTCTTCACTTAACCATATTATTCTTTATATACACTAAGCTAAGACCTGAAAGTAAGGGTTCCAAAATCTTTTCCCTCAGTCTATGTAAAAAGTGAACAGTAGGGACTTTCCTGATGGTCCAGTCATTGGGAATCTGCCTTCCAATGCAGGGGATGACCCCTGGTTTAGGAACTAAGATCGCATGTGTGGTGGAGCAACTACGACCATGCGGAAGTAGAGAAGCACGTAAGCCGCAACAAGTACCCAGTGTAGCCAGAAGAATAAGGAGGGGGAGTAATTTCTGCCTTTGGTTACTTATATAAGAAGTAGGGTAATCAAGGTAAAAAATATTTATGCCCTTGGGAAGAGAGGTGTCATAGAAAGTGAGGTCTAGTCCCATCGTCATCACCCCTGGAGTCATTCTGGAAGCCCAGGCCACGCCCAGCCTCATGGGGAAGTAACTTACCATCAGGGATAGTGGTGTTTTCAGAATCCTCTCGTCCCTGATCAGCTTGGCTGACAACGGTACTTCCACTCTTTGTCCTTCGAAGAACACTCAAGGCTCGGTTTATTTTTTTAAAGGATCTGCTTCTGATGGTGGATCGCTCAAAGGGCCGTGCTGAAGACAAGAGAGAAAAAGGTCTCTTTTATGGACACAGCTGGTAAGACATACAACGGAATGCAAACGGTGATTACTTCTAGGTGGTGGGATGATACAATTTGCTTATCTGTATGTTCTCAGTTTTCCACAATGAAATATGGACGGTTTATTTAAAATCTGCTTGTCTTTTTTTCCTAGGCTGGATGGAATATAACAGCACTTTTCTCGAGTTGCCTGGGCGGGAAGGTATGGACGCCGCGGGAGTGATGAATCACCAGGTCTAACTTCAACTCCTTTCACCAAGTCAGATTACACACGTTTCTAATGATCTCAAGTCCTCGTGGTTTCATTTCACTTTGGAGAACTGGACGTTGGGTTGTGGCCAAAACTACCAGAACGATTTCCGCTTAAACAAAACATTTCTAGGACTGTCCACAGTGACCGTTTCACAGAGGGCAGTCCCACGGCGGAGGAGCCCATTCCCGGACAACCACCCGTTTGACTCACCCCTTGTTCGGTTGCTCCGGCCAGAGTCCAGGGGGCTGTTTGGCTGACCGTCCTCGGCTGTGGACACGTAGGCAGGGTTGTCTAGGCCAGGCTCATCTGTCATTAAGGAGACGGTGGGAACTGTGGAAATCTCTGGGGACAGTGCTGTTGCTGTGAGGCTGGTGCTGCCATCTGAGCAGCCATCCTGAGAGCGCCTCTTCCTGTCTTTAGTGAGGCCATAGTGGGAGGCACCTTTGCAGCTGCAACAAAGCCAGAAGGAGGTCAGAGAAGGCTTTTCGCACTGCTCAACTGGGCCTCTCCCAGTGCGCGGGCTTGCTGCCCTCGGGAATTGGTCTGCTCCCTCCGGTCCCCCTCTCTTTGCACATGGAGGTAAGTCAATATACACTCGCCAATCAAACGATCGAACAACTTGAGAGAACAGTTTTTAAAGTTTGTTTATTGCATTTTATTAAAACACTGTCTATCCTGGTGCCTGAAATGCAAACTGTGAGAATTGTCATGGGGTCACAAAGACTAGGGCTTGAGGCTGGCTATCTTCAACTATTTGGACGTGGTAATTCCTTCTTGCTGGGGCTTATCTTGACCATGAAAGCTCTTAGTCACCCTCTCAGTCCTTTCTTTTGGGTTTAGTTTCCCAAACCACTGAACATAAACACAAAACTCCTCCCAGATTCCATATTTAACCGTCCATGGAAATAGAATCGCCCGCATTACAAAGCCACAGGAGTTCGCTCAGCACCACGGCTCTCTGGAGGCCGGCTTGCTGGCTTCCCGTCCCCTGCCTTGGGGCTGGTCTCAGAGTGGCCAGGCCTCTGAGGCGCTGGGGATTGGGGGCTCCCATGCACTAAAAACGTGCCCGTCTCCTAACTTTGGGAGAGTAAAACAACATTCACGGTCTTTAAAAAAATAGGTCTACATCCATTCACCCTCCACATTAAAGAGCAAGCCTAAGAGCCAGGAGACCAAGGTTTGAGTTGATCTGAGTCCATATTTTTGCTGTGAATGCCCTTCCATTGTCACTAGGCAAGTCATCTCAGCTCTTCGGTAGGCTTCGATCAGAAAATGCTGATGATTTCACCCTTCCACTGTTGTGGTGAGGATGTAGCCAGCCACACCAACTTCCCAGTGGTTATGAAGGTAGAAATCAAATGGGGGAGTCCCTGTAAGAAGTGGCCATTTGCATTTAATGGATGTTAATTTATAAATTATTTTCATCAACTCATTACAGAAAACTGGATATGGTTGAGCTATTTTAGATAACACTTTGAGAGCCTCTTTGGGAGGCCTTTGATATGGCCTGAGAGAACCATAGAGTGGGTGGATAGAAGGGCCTCTGTCTGGATGGAAATCTTTGCTCTGAAATTTACCTAGCTGTGTCATCTGGGAAAATTTTGTTAACGTGGTTAAACTTTCTAATCTGCAGATACATCTTGGTTTGCTGTGAAGTCTGCTAGATATTAGGTCTTGGCAAGAGTTTAGTATCTTGCCAGATATAGAGAAAATTCTCAACAGATTGTAGCCACTTCCATAATTGAACCATCTAAGTTGCCTGTTTTATCACATTAACTTCTTTGAGATTAGGGTACATGGGGGATGGATGGGGTCCCAAAACTTCAGTTGCCAAGCTGTAGTCATGATGCAAATGCCATTGTCCGAGCATGGCAAACGTGGTCAAAGGTGTCCAGCTTGTCCCTTACATTGAGTTGCATCCACTCTTGGTACTAGGCCAACAAGTTTAAATGCTGCTCATTGCCTTAGAAAAGATTACATTGCAATTAAGCATTGAAATGAAAAGTAACTGTATAAATAGAAACTCTCAAAAACAGAGCAGTGTTACGTAAATTTGACATTGGCGAAGTAAATATTTGTCATTAGAAGGACAGCAATTTCCAATTTTCTTGTGAAGAGAGAAGCAGATGCTTTATTTGCTTAGAAAGAAAGATACCACCAAGAAGATGAAAAGTGGTGTCACATCATCCAAAAGAATGGACCTCTTTCATGCCAAACAATACAACTAGAGGGCAGGAGAGGTCTGAATGGATTTTGAAGTCTGATCTGACCAACTCATGCATTGCGAGGCTATCTTTAAGTGTTTTGGAATAATTTAACCAGTGACAGTTTTTAAAATTTTCTTGTTGGTACATAAAACATGATGCTTCTTATAATCAATGATGATGATTTTATGTGGTTTTAATATTAGTAGAAAACGACTCTGATTATACAACCCAACCTACATCTTTTTCTTACAGAAGATGAAATGGGCCTCTAGCTTCTCATACTAGTTTTCCCCTCCCTGAAAGAGTATAAGCTTCTTGCTTGAACTGGTGAGATTTTACTGTTTTGATGAGCCACTTTGGCTTTGAATTGTTCTGCTTAAAAATAGCAAAGTGGTTGATATGAGAAGCTCAAAAATTGGAAGAAACATTGTGTGATGGAAAAAATAAAAGCCAGCATGCAGTTGAGCAGCTCCAAAGTCATAAACACATGAGTGGAACACTTCTCTGTAAGCCAGCAGTCTCAGACTAGCAACACATGGGAAGGAAGTTCCTAGACTATTTTGTTGGACTAGAAACAGTCTTTCTTTTCTTGGGGCAGCAATGCTCTTCACCATGTGCCCTGCCAGAGCAGGAAATGAATCTTCCAATTGGACAAATGACCGGCAAAGGCACAAGCCATGGACTTCTGAGGGGATGGAGCATATCCCAGTGGAAAAAAGTAGCATCTTGTTCTGCTGCCACATCTGTGAGGAGGGGTAAGGTATTTAAAGATCTCTGAATGCCAAGACTATGCCATTAAGAAACCACTTCTGTTTTGGATCCTTGAGGTCCCAAAGACACATTTCAGTCCAGGAAAGGAAAACATCATAAAATGGCTAAGATCACTCCCCTCTGTCCCATACCCCAGCTTCTCTTACAATAGCCAGGGAGGGTAGATTTAAACCTTCAGACTCATAAGCTTTGTATGAAAAAGGCTCTGCTAAAGCGACTCACACTTGCGTAATGTTGCTTGTTTCAGCTTCTTGGATGAGCTTGAATCCGAGGCACAGGGTGATCTATGAAGGTAGCAGCTTATACTTGCTAATTATCTCTTTCGTGTTGACTGATCCTGGGGCCTCTTGATTTACAGGCATAAGTCAGGGGAGGAGGGGGAAAGAGCTGATTAGCCTTGGCCAATACAGGAACATATGCTGAACCCTGGGTTGTGTTCAAAGCAAACAGGATTTATTCTCCCTTTAGTTATCCTGAGCATTAAGTACTCTCAGGTGGTGATGGGTGACAGCCATGAACTTGAAGGATGAATACAAGGAACGTGGTAAACCATTTTTCAACCACTTTGGATATGCCATCTATTTAAAGCAGCTCTGAAGATCAGTTTTCTTAATAACAGAGTTGAGATCCTGAGCTCCTATATCAAAGTGAACGGAGGCAAATCTATCTTAATATAAAAATGCTGACACTGGGGGCATGTGCCATGGAATTTTTGTCTTTTCTGCAAGGGAGAGGCGGAAGTAGGAAGAGAAAATGAACCTCCTTCTTGCAAAAATTCCTGGGTCCGTGAGCTCACTGCTCATGGGGGTGGACTGGAAGCAGGTTGGACCTCTGGTGTACTTTACAGATTCCGATGGGCTCAGAGCTCAGCACAAGTGGGTTTGCAGGAGAGGCCCCTTTCTGATGACAGAATAAAAGAGGTCCTTGGGAAATCAAGCCTCAGTACACTCATTGTAACAGTCTGGGTAAGTGTATCACCTCTCTTTGATGCTGCAACTTCCCTCACATTCTTTCTCAGTTCACTTCTGAATTCGGTAAACACTGAATCTGCTCTCAAATTGAGTTCATGAATTGCTCAGTCTGCTCTTACTTTAAACCAGGGCTTGCAAACTCATACGCTAATCAGGCCAGGTGGGGATGGGGGGCGGGGGTGGTTGTGGTGAGCAGTGCTATTCCATTTCAAAAGTGCGGCGGGCAACCCTACAGACCTCCTGAGTGTTGCTTCAAGAACACCAGCCCAAGAGCAATTAGTCAAGAAGTGAAAGTTGCCAGATTGGAAAGGAAAAGGGAAATTGTCACTGTTTGCAACGCCATATTATATATAGAAACCCTCAAAGACTAGAAAAAAAAACAAAAAGAAAAACAAAAAAAAACCCCAAAAAACCTCACTACAATTTTCCTGAACAAATTCAGCAAAGTTGCAGGATATAAAATCAATACAGAAACGTTTGTTGCATTTCTATACAAAATCAATACACAAATATTTGTTGCATTTCTATACACTAACAAAGAACTATCAGAAAGGGAAATTTTAAAAAAATCCCACTTACAATTGCATGAAAAATACCTAGGGATTTGACCAAGGAAGCAAAAGGTCTGTACACTGAAAACTGTAAGATGTTGATAAAAGAAATTAAGATGACACAAATAAATGGAAAGATATTGTGTGCTCATGGATTGGAAAATATCATTAAAATGTCCATACTACACAAATCAATCTACAGATTCAATATAATTCTTATCAAAATTCCAATGGCATTTTTCACAGTAATAAACATTCTTATAATTTGTGGAGAACCACAAAAGACCCCAAATAGACAAAGCAATCTTAAGAATGAAGAGCAAAGCTGGAGGCATCATGCTCCTTGATATCAATCTATATTACAAAGCTATAGTAGTCAAAATAGTATGATATTGGCAAAAAACCCAGATGTAAATTGCTGGAACAGAATAGGGAGTCAAGAAATAAACCCACACACAGATGGCCAATTATGACAAAGGAGTAAAGGCTATATGATGGGGAAGGGACAGTCTCTTTGGTAAATGGTGTTAGGAAAAGTGTACGGCCACATGTGAAAGAATGAAACTGGACCCCTATCTTACGCTACACACCAAAGTTAACTCAAATGGGTTACAGACAAATGTATGAACTGATATCATAAACCTCCTAAAAGAAAACAGATGATAAGCTCCTTGATACTAGTCTTGCAGATGATTGTTTGAATCTGACACTAAAAGCAGAAAAAAGCAAAAATAAAGGGATAAACTAAAAAGATTTTGCACAAAAAAGGAAACTATCAATAAAATAAGACAACTACTAAATAGAAAAAATATTTGCAAATCATGTCTCATAAGAAATTAATATTGAAAATATAATAAGAATCTACACAGCTCAATAGCAAAAAAACCCAATATGACTTAAAAAACAGGAAGATCTGAAGAGACATTTTTCCACACATGACACACAGGTGACCAATAGGTACATGAAAAGATGCTCAACATCACTCTCTTGTCAGGGAAATGCAAATTGAAATCACAATGATATATCCTCACACCTGTTAAGACAAGATACAAGAGATCACAAGTGTTGGTGAAGATGTGGAGAAAAGGGAACCTGTGTGCACTGCTGGCAGGAACATAAATTGGTACGGCCACTATGGAGCACAGTAGGGAGGCTCTTCAAAATGTTAAAAATAGACTGCCACATGATCCACCATTTCCACTTGGTATTTATTTGAAGAAACTGAAAATACTAGCTGGAAAAGATATATGCACCCCCATATTTATTGTAGCATTATCTATAGTAGTCAAGGCATGGAACAACCCAAGTGCCCTCTGAAGGATAAATAATTGTGTGTGTGTATATGTATATACAGGGCTTCCCTAGTGGCTCAGACAGTCAAGAATACACTTGCAATGTGGGAGACCTGGGTTGGATCCTGGGGTTGGTGAGGGAAATGCTACCCACTCCAGTATTCTGGCCTAGAGAATCCCCATGGACAGAGGAGCCTGGTGGGCTACAGTAATTGTGTGTGTGTATATATATATATATGGAATATTATTCAACCATAAAAAAGAATGAAATCTTGCCATTTGCAAAACATGGATGGACCTTAAAGGCATTATGCTAAGTGAGATAAATCAGATAGAAAGACAAGTATTGTTTGATCTCACTTATATGTGGATGCTGAAGCTGAAACTCCAATACTTTGGCCACCTCATGCGCAGAGTTCACTCATTGGAAAAGACCCTGATGCTGGGAGGGATTGGAGGCAGGAGGAGAAGGGGATGACAGAGGATGAGATGGCTGGATGGCATCACCGACTCGATGGGCATGAGTTTGAGTAAACTCCAGGAGTTTGTGATGGACAGGGAGGCCTGGCGTGCTGCGATTCATGGGGTCGCAAAGAGTCGGACATGACTGAGCGACTGAGCTGCACTGAACTGAACTGATGTGTGGAATCTTAAAACAAAAGTAAGCTCATACAGATTGGTGATTGACAGAGTCAACCAGAGGGAGTGGGAGATAGGGGAGGGAATTCGATGAAGACGGTCAAAATGTCCAAACTTCTTGCTATAACTAAGTACTTGGGAGGTAATGTACAACAGGGTAAACACAATTAACACTGTTGTATGTTATATATGAAAAGTCCTAAGAGAGTAAATCCTAAGAATTTTCATCAGGAAATTTTTCTTTTCCATTTCTTTAATTTTATATCTATATGAGAAGATGAATGTTCAGTAAACTTTGTGGTCATCATTTCATGATGTATGTTGAGTCAAATCATTATGTTGCATGCCTTAAACTTAACAGTGCTATATATCAGTTGTATCTTCATAAAACTGGAAGAAAAACGTAAGAGTGGTCCAGTGTTATTAGAGCAAACAATTTCGAAGCCTAAATCCCAGTTTTTGATGTGAAATCTCTTCATTTTTAAAAGTTGGCAACAAATTCAAAACTTTTCAGACCATTTTGTGGGCCAAACAAAACACATCTGTAGGCCAGATCTATCTCAAGGGATGACAAATTCCAGCCTTTGGGAATAGGAAAAAAAAAAAAAAAACCTACCAATGTGTGTAAGTCAGACCCATTTCTCTTTCAGTCCTCCGGAAGCAACTCAACCTTCCTCTCACTCCCCCACTGAGCTCTCTCGCTCCCCCCCACTTTTGTGGGGGTGTGTGCATGTGCAGGCACAGAGAACATGGCCTCAGATGGGGCTTCCCTTTCAACATTTGCCCCAGCCCCATTCCTGATCCCAGTCAGAGAAGGGCATGCTCCCAACTGCCTTCCACTCATGGGAGAGCTCGTCATGTGCCGGAAGTTACAGCGTCAAGCAAAAGGACACGTTCAACTCAAACGGATGAATTCTTTCTTTCAGGCCAAGAGAATCGAGATTGGGGGCTCTGGAGGGAAGCGAGTTTCCCTGCTAACAGCTGGGTCTTAGGCTCAGCTGCTCGATTGAACAGGATGAATAACTCAAGCTTTACTCAAAGTGGGGTCCCTGGGGCCAGGTTGGGAGCCCCTTGCAGGAGGACATGATTGCTATCAGAGACCCACAGCCTCTCCTTGGTGTCCTTGGACAAGGTGTCTGGGAGATGGGCCACTGGCAGCCTCAAGGAATCCACCCACACTGCTCCAGCTCAGAAAGAGTCTGTGTCAGGATGCTGGTGACCCAGAGGCTGAGGATGGGCCTTGGTCATGTGGCTGGCTCCCAACTCCATCTCTAGGGCCCCCATCCTGGCCCTCCTGACACCTCCAGGGCTTTTCAACACATTCCAGTCCATCTCCCTGCTCCCATTCTTGCCCCTCCTCCCCATCATCCAATCCATCCTAAACACAACCACATCAACACAATTTCTTTTCTCAAAAATTTCCCATGGAAGTATTTCCTACTGCTTATAGGATCAAGTCCTGGCTCCCCAGGTTGAAGTTTTTTTTCCCAGGGCCATCTCTGGGCCCTGGATTTAGAAAAGGCAGAGGAACCAGAGATCAAATTGCCAACATCCACTGGATCATCGAGAAAGCAAGAGAGTTCCAGAAAAACATCTACTTCTGCTTTATTGACTACGCCAAAGTCTTTGACTGTGTGGATCACAATAAACTGGAAAATTCTTAAAGAGATGGGAATACCAGACCACCTGACCTGCCTCCTGAGAAATCTGTATGCAGGTCAGGAAGCAACAGTTAGAACTGGACATGGAACAACAGACTGGTTCCAAATAAGAAAATGAGTACATCAAGGCTGTATATTGTCACCCTGCTTATTTAACTTAAATGCAGAGTACATCATGAGAAACACTGGGCTGGATGAAGCACAAGCTGGAATCAAGATTGCCGGGAGAAATATCAATAACCTCAGATATGCAGATGACACTACCCTTATGGCAGAGAGTGAAGAACTAAAGAGCCTCTTGATGAAAATGAAAGAGGAGAGTGAAAAAGTTGGCTTAAAACTCAGCATTCAGAAAACTGAGATCATGGCATCTGGTCCCATCACTTCATGGCAAATAGATGGGGAAACAATGGAAACAGTGAGAAACTTTAAATTTGGGGGCTCCAAAATCTGCAGATGGTGACGGCAGTCATGAAATTAAAAGACGCTTACTCCTTGGAAGAAAAGTTATGACCAACCTAGACAGCATATTAAAAAGCAGAGACATTACTTTGTCAACAAAGGTCTGTCTAGTCAAGGCTATGATTTTTCCAGTGGTCATGTATGGATGTGAGAGTTGGACTATAAAGAAAGCTGAGCGCCGAAGAATTGATGCTTTTGAACTGTGGTGTTGGAGAAGACTCTTGAGAGTCCCTCGGACTGCAAGGAGATCCAACCAGTCCATCCTAAAGGAAATCAGTCCTGAATATTATTCATTGGAAGGACTGATGCTGAAGCTGAAACTCCAATACTTTGGTCACCTGATGCGAAGAGCTGACTCATTAGAAAAGACCCTGATGCTGGGAAAGATTGAAGGCGGGAGGAGAAGGGGACAACAGAGGATGAGATGGTTGGATGGCATGACCAATTCGATGGATGTGAGTTTGAGTAAGCTCCAGGAGTTGGTGATGGACAGGAAAGCCTGGCGTGCTGCAGTCCATGGGGTCACAAAGAGTCGGACATGACTGAGTGACTGAACTGAGCTGATCTCCGAGCTGTGTTGATCATGGCCTCATGATAGGGTCTGGCAACCCAGAAAGGGGCTGGGAAGAGCTAACATCTACTGGACTACCGTGTACTCTGCGTTACGTTTCACAAATGTGGTCTTAGGCTCAGCTAAAACCTTGTTAAACCCTCCCAGTGGCTCCAGCTGTCAAGTCAGTTAAACCACCTCCACTCTGCAGATGAGGATATGAAAACTTGGATAAAGCCTTCTTCCCTTCTAGCTGTCAGAGTGAGGCTGGGGCTTGTATCCAAGTTGTGGGGTCCTTGCTTTCTCCCCTCCTGTGGCCTGGCCTCCAGCCTGGAGCTCATCCTACACCCCAGACTCCTGGTGTGCAGTCAGATTCCTGACCGCTCATGCCACATTCTCACTCTCAACAGGCATCTGAAACCTAACACATCCAAACACCCCAACCTCCCTGCCAAACCAGCTCTTCCCGCCTCTTCTCTGTTTTACCTTACATCCTTCTCATTGTTCAGACCCCAAACTCCTGAGTCAGCACTGATTCCTTTCTTTTTCCCAGTCCTACAAATATAATGAAGCCAGATTTATCCAGAATCCAAATGCTTTTCATCACTTCTACCAGCACGGCCCTAGTCTGTGCTGCCATCATCAAAGCCTGGATTACTACAACAGGCTGCTGAGAGGTCTTTCTACTTCTGCACTCACTCCCCTCCCCTGTTCATTCTCAACAGGGCAGCAGTGTCATCCCTGTAAAACAGCTCTCCATGTTACTAAAACACAAGGCCCTCAGAACAGCCCACTGGGCCCTGTATTCTCTCTGTCTTACTTTGGTCCTCCTCTCCATCTCCCGATCAGCTGGCCTCCTGTTGGCTCTCACCCTTGCCCGGCACGTGCCTGCCTCCCGGACCGTGCATTTCCACTCCTGCTGTCTGTCTGGAACGCATGCTCCAGATGCCCTCCTGCTCTGCTCCCTCAGCCCTTGGGTGGGTCTGTGATTGAAGCCCACCTTCCCTGAGAGCCCTTTTTCAAGCAGCAGCTTTTTCCCTGGCACATTCTAACCCTTCTTATTTTTCTACCCTACTTCTCTCCTCTCTGCTTATTTTGGAGTAAAAGTTCCAAAGTGGGGGGAGAGGGAGTTTAATTTCATAGTTAACCTACTGAACCAAACTTTGAAAACTTTATCCCTGTAGGATCAAAAGGGCTTCATCATATCGGTTCTTGGGAAAGAGTGAGGTCAGGGATTCCCGTGTCCCTCCTGGCTGACAGTCCAGACACACCGGCTCTGTCTCAGCTGCCTGGTCAGCTTTGGGCATGTCTGCTCCAGGAGCTGGAAGGGAATGGAGGGAAGAGCAAAGTCTTGCCCACCTGGTGACTTTCAGAGAGTCCTCATGGCCTGTAGATTTCCTCAGGCAGGCAGTCGGCAAGCATGTGTTGAATTAGACTGAAGTCTCCCTTTGGGTGTTCTATTGAAATTACCCGACTGGGAGCTGATGATCCACCCACACGGTCCTACTAACACGTAATTGTGGTTGGTTGTGATGCCTCTGCCAGGCCGCCTTTTCCCCTCAGCAAACTCATGATTCCCCTGCGCTCTGATGCGAGATGAGAAGTGAGAAGGAAGGGGAAAAAGTGAGATCTTTAACCTTCTTTCTCTTTCCCATACTTCCCTGATAACTCTAATAGGATTCTATTGGATCTGGGTTTTAAAACCATTCTGTACATAGGAGGAATAAACAATTGCCATATGCCTTCTTTTGGTGGATTATGCTGCTACAATGGGATGAGTGATTTTGAATACTAATACTTTGTTTTTTCATTCAGTGAGCACTTATGGAGGACCTCCTGAAAAAGAGAGCAGAGTGATGTGGAAAAAGCTCAGGCTTTCACGTTTAAAACATCTGGGTATGAATCCTAGGTCTGCACCACCAGCTCTGCGACTGTGGACAAGTTCCGTGACTTCTTTCAGCCTTTCCCAGATGTTGGTAAAGAATCTGCCTACAATGCAGGAGACCTGGGTTTGAATATTCTTGCCTGGAGAATTCCTTGGAAAGATGAGCCTGGTGGGCTACAGTCCATGGGGTCGCAAAAAGTCAGACACAGCTGAGCAACTAACACTTTCACTTTTCACCTTCCCAGATGTAAAATGGGCTCAGTGTTTATTTATAGTAAGATTTACAGATCCATGCCAAGACCCTAACAGTACCTGGAATATACTAGCAACTCAATAAGCAGTAATCAGCATGATTATTGTATGTCAAGCATAATGTTAGGCCCTATGGTTGCAAAGAAACATATTATACAGTTTATGCCTCCGAGGAGACTGATATGAAAACACAAAACTGCCATGTTATGAGAGAGAGATGGGGGTACGAGCCAACTGTTGGAAAAACTCAGAGAAGGGGGCCACTTACTCTCTGCGGGTAATTCATTATCAAGGGGTAATCAGGGAAGGTGTCCCAGCAGAGGTGATATCTGAGCTGAGTCTAGGAAAGTGAGTGACATTGTTCTGGCAGACTAGGTGTGAATGCCACGTTTAAAGACCCCAAGGATGCAAGTGCATGGGAGGATTACTGTGTTTGGTGCAGATCTTATCCCTTGAGACATTGATGGAGAAAAACAGAACTGAAGTGAGGCCAAAGAAGAAGACAAATGCCGGCAGTGGTGTTGAGGAGAAAGCCCAGGGTACCTGACCAGTCATTTGTTGCCACCTCTGGAGTTTAGTGGGGCTAAAGCCGTGCCTGTGGGCGCAGGGGACTAGGGCATTGAGAAGTCTGATGCCAATACAGGAGAGGGATGAAGGTGACAGTGGAAGGCTCAAAGTCACCCCCTCACAGAGGCTCCCTCACCCTCTGTTTGAAGTGGATCTTCTCTTCCCCCAGCACTCGTTTTCAATTCCCAGCACTGAACATCTTTGGAAATGATTTTGTATGTTTACTTGCTTCCTTTTTAAATCACTGTCTGTCTCCCCCCAAAAGTAAGAGTCCAGCATGTCTTGCTCACCACTAAATCCTCAGCACACCACACAGTGCTCAGAGACTTGGGGTCAGCCATGTGTCAGAGCAGTCTGAGAGATTCTGGAAACAGCTATGTTTCTTTCTTACTCCCTTTATTAGATACTTTCTGTTTACACTTTTAATTATGTTGACATAGATGTATTTTTTATTGATTTTATGGAGGTACAATTGACACATTATAGTCAGTTTCAGGTACACAACATAAGGATTTGATATTTTTATATTGTAAAATCATCACCACAATAAGTCTACCTAACATTCATGGCTAAATTTTTCTCTTTTGATGAGCACTTTAAAGATCTATTGTGTGCGTGCTCAGTTGTGTCTGACTCTTTGAGACTCTATGGACTGTATCCGCTAAGTTCCTCCGTCCCTGGGATTCTCCAGGCAAGAAGACCGGAGTGGGTTGCCATTTCCTCCTGCAGGGGATCTTCCTGACCCAGGGATCAAACCAGGCTCTCCTGCATTGCAGGCAGATTCTTTACCACCAGCACCACCTTGGAAGCCCCTAAAATCTATTGGGTTGGCCAAAAAGTGAATTTGAGTTTTTCCACACATTCTTATAGAAAAATCCAAATGAACTTTTTGGCCAATCCAATACTTTCTTAGCAACTTTCAAATATGTAATGCAGATTGTATATACCATGCTGTATGCTACATCCCCATGACTTATTTTATAACTCTGAAGATTGTAGCTTTTGACACCCTTCACACATTTTGCCTAGCTTTTACCCCCTGCCTCTGGCAACCACCGATTGGTTCTCCGTATCTGAGTCTTGTTTTTGCTTTTTAAGTTTCCACACATAGGCTCATGGGATATGCCTTACTCTGCCTTATTTCTCTTAGCATAATACCCTATCTATATATTTTTATGCTCCTTTTATTAGATGCTTTTTGTTTATACGTTTAATCATGCTGACACAGATATGTTTCTACTGTTGCAGGCTGCCTTCTTCTTTTTGGAGGAAGACAGGCTGTGTTTTTAAAATATGTGATAATATTTTATAATTTTTAAAATGCAAGACAGTGGAAATCTTTATTATGTTTGGGATAAAAATAAACACATCAGTCATCTTCTAAATCAGGCCCACTTGGGCTCCATGAGCCCGCCCTCTAAGAGAACCCGCCCTTGCTAATTAAGTCCTGATCACTTTACTTGGAAAGACTCAAGTAACAATAATATAACTTCTATTAATATGACTCCTCTAGTTTTCGGCAGGTAGATCCTAAGCACTGCAACTTTTTTGGGCATTTTCTTTGTTAGATTGGATAATTCTATATTTCACTTATTATACCTGCAGCTTCTTAACTAATCTCTGGTTTAAGGATATTAGGTAAAGTCATTCTTCTTTCTTTGGATTGCTTTTTTTCCTCTAGGTTAAAATGCATGTTCCCTGGGATTGAATTACAGGGTGACTCATGAAGCTACGAGAAACCATACATAGAAAAGTCATTAGCACCATTGTATACTCATGGGTAAAGCCAACATTGGTTAATAAGTGAAAGAGGTCATCAGCTGGACAAGCCTACCATCTGGGAGTCAGCTTAGACCCTGGGTATGAACTTGAGCCTGAAAGGCCCTCACCCCGCAGGACCAAGGGATTTCTTAACATCACCACGAACCACGCACTTCTTCCTCTCATTAGCTTCTTTCTTCTGCCTCCAAACCACAGGGGAGAACATCCCCAGTGATTCCAACCACCCTTGCCTGCCTTGTTAATGAATCCCAGGAAGGGAAATTTAAAACAAACTGGAGAGTGACTTGGAAGCACGGGCCAAGCTTTGGGCAACTGGAGCCCCAGTTTCCTGGGCCTGGTGAGGTGGGGAAAGGGGCAGGGTGCGCTTACAGTGTAATCGGCTCCACAAACAAATGGGCCAGTGACAACGAAGCCGGCACACGTGACTCAGTTTACCAAAGATATGTTCCTGTGATCTGACGACCTGGTGCTCTGCAGTCACGAGAGACAGCTGGCCCTTCTCTGCACGGCGTCTATTTTTATTTAGGCAGGGAAAGGCAGACATTCTCTTATGGAATGTCAATGGCTCCTTTTCTATGTTATCTGTTAGTTTGCAGGGTTAGGTCTGTCAGACAACCTGTGACTTCATCTTTTTATCCTTCGAATCTCAACTCACATATTAATAATAATTTGGAATTACAGCCAACACTTACAGTACAAAGCATATAGAATAGCACTATATAAGCTATATTATAAGCTATATGGATATAAGCTATATCCATACTAAGCACTATTCTATATGCTTTACGCATATTAATTCCTTGGTTTTCACATCATCCCAATTAGCCACTTTGCTAATAAGCAATTAAGGCATAGAGAGGTTAAATAACTTTCCCAAGGTCCCACAGTAGGCAAGTGGAGGGGCTAGGATCTGAACCCAGAGCAGGCAGGATTTTCGTTGAGGTGTGCTCCTCGTGACTGTAACATGCCCTGATCTTTGGTGGGTGACGTTTGGAGGAGACTGCAAGGTAGGAGGCAGGGAAAAGGCAGGAGGCATGAGAAGGTCCTTTATAACAGTGTACTCCACCACAGCCACTGTCTGCTGCCAGCCACTGTGTGGCTGCTATGAGAAACACAGACAGCATGAGCTGGAAGGGTGGCCTGTTCCGATCACGTTGGCATCTTCAGGCCTGCAGTTGACAGACATGAGCGGCGAGCTTGGAGCTGCCTGCACCTTCGTTTCTGCCCTGTCAGCGGGGCCATCTGGCAGCGGCGCTCACTCGGTGGGTTGCTGGTAGAGTGAGGCAACTGCAGCGGTCCCCATGCACCCTCAGGCTCCCTGTGTTCCTGCGCTCCTTCCTCTCCAAACATAACGTAATTATCTGAGAACAGGTGCCACCTCAAACTTCCTAACAGGCAGTGGCTTAAAACAATCAGGGCTGGGTGAGTGGGCAACTTGTGATTTATTTATTCTCCCTCTAGAGGGAGCTCTTTACTCCAGGCATTTAGATACTCAAATACACCACAGTTGTGGTGGAAAACAGCTTATTAGGGGAAAAGGGGCAGACATCGCCATCCCATACCAGTAAGGAGTGCATCATCTTCTGCCCCATTAGTAACAAGTCATATCAGTAACCACTGAGCTGTCACTTGTTCCAAGCGTGGTCTTTATCACCAGGCATAGACGTGGGGCTTAGGCTAGCAAACACTGCCCCAGCAGGCTTATATTATGCCCATTTTACAGACGGGGAAAGTGAGGCTTAGAGAAGTTAAGTAGTTTATCCAAAATGACGCCGCACTAAGGCAGAGGAGCTGAGACTTGAACATAGCTCTGTCTGGGATCGTGCTGCTGATTTAAATGTGTAATGGGCTTCCCAAACGACACTGGTGGTAAGGAACCCTCCTGCCGATGCAGGAGGCATAAGAGACACAGGTTCGATCCCTGGGTTGGGAAGATCCCCTGGAGGAGAGCATGGCAACCCACTTCAGTATTCTTGCCTGGAGAATCCGCATGGACAGAGGAGCCTGGTGGGCTACAGCCCATAGGGTCGCAGAGTTGGACATGACTGAAGTGACTTAGCATGAGCATGCAACTGTCAAGTTATCAGTCCTCAGTGTGGGTCAGCTGCTTCGCGGCAGTTCCCCCTCTGTTCACTTAATCCTTACCACCACCTAACAAGGTAGACACAATTATCATGCCCATGTTGCAGATGTAGAAACATAATACAAAGGTTCACTTGCCTAGGGTCAACAGCACCTACGGTGACAGGCCATCCCAGCTTGTCTTTGGACTGACTGGGTTCTTGGGATGTAGGATTTTCAGTTTCAAACCCAGGCCAGTTCCAGGCACACCAGGACAAGCTGGTCACGTCGTAAGGGGCAGAAACAGAGTTTAAGTCAGAGTCACGACTCCAAATAACACGCTCTTTACTGTGGTGTGTGTGCTAGTCACTCAGTTGTGTCCGACTCTCTGCCACCCCTTGGACCGTAGCCCGCCAGGCTCCTCCGTCCATGGGATTCTACAGGCAAGAAGACTGGCGTGGGTTGCCATTCCCTTCTCCAGGGGATCTTCCCAACCCAGGGATCAAGCTCGGGTCTCGCATTGCGGGCAGATTCTGTACCGTCTCAGACACCAGGGGAGCCTCTTTACTATGGTACGCTATGGCACGCTATGGCATTTTTTCCTTTTTCATATATTTTGCTCCAAGATTTCACAGAAGCAGAAGTGACTGGGGTGGGGGCTTCCATGGTTCAGTGCCTCCCAGTGTGTGCTCAGATGACACCCTCTTGGCAGGGCCTCCAGAAGACCACCTCCCCACACTGCTGCTTCAGGCCAGCCTCGCAGCATCCCCGGCAGGTACAAAGCACGTGCAATTCCAGGGCTTTCCCACAACTGGAAGAATCAACTTCTCTTGTTAGTGAGGAAGACCCTTGCTGAGAGCAAGGAGTGCCTGATGAATACCAGGCTGCTCCCTGGGGTGACGTCTAAGAATTCCAAAGCCCAAACCAGATGTGAAGTTGACAGTGCTTAATGAGGGATGGTTAAGGGCTCAGGCACAGTCCACATGCCAGGTCAATTCCTCACAGAGACGTTACAATGGTTTATCCATTCTGTGAGTCTCCGGCATCTTTGGGGTCACGAAGTTGTTTTCCTGGATGTTTTGGGGGAAGGGAGAGCAGACAGTTCCCAAGGCACAAATGATTGGAGTCTTCTGTCAACTTTCCATGGATTACAATGTTTGTGTGTAGTGGGGAGGGTCGTCGTTTTTCGGGGGCTAACATTTAGGTCCCTGCAATTCTTGGCTCCATTTAGACTTGTCATCTTTACTTTTAAAATGCTTAGAAATGCCCAAGGTTCAGCTTCTCATTTTTGGGAAACTGGGCTATGGGTCAATGGCGCTTTCTATTTCAGGGTTGGCTAGGAACTGTGTTTAGGGGAATGGGAAAGGGTGGGTTTCATGGTGGTGAGGTTTTCTAAATATTGGAACTGACTGCCCAGTGAGGTTTTCCAATGGGCTCTGAAAGCAGCCTAGGCTTCCAGCCGCCTCGGATGAGGTTTTGAGAGCCTCAATTTCTGTGAAATCTGCACAACCCTGGGGGCTGCTCAGAGGTGACAGTTTGGCATAGGGATGGGGGAGGGGTGGGAGAAGGTAGCAGGACCCTCCAGTGGAAATCATTCCCAGATGCTATTTTAAAGCATCTCCTTCTTTCCTCCAAGTGCCCTCAGGGCTAACTCAAAACGCCCCAGTTTTTCCAAGCTCTTTCTGGGCTGCGTGTCCAGAGTCCTCCTGGATGGATTTTACAGGACTCTCAGGTATTGAGAAAGTGGGTTCTGTCTTGCTCTGTGCTTGAGAATATGCTTTGTGAAGATACTTTGCTCTTTCGTGCCAAATATTTTCGCATGAAACAAAACCCCTATCTTCCCAGCCAGCTTCTGTTTGCTGAGTGAACTGCTTCCTTCTCACTATATTCCCTGATTCCTGTAAGTCATATTTCATTCCCCCAAATTGTGTTATGCAAATGGGGGAGGGAGCACTTGCAGGAAACGCCAGCTCTTATTTATTTTTCTCAGATAATCGAACACTTCTTTCTCCTCCTGTCTTGCCGGCCTGCCCTTTGGCTGCGGCTTAGCCCCATGTGTTCGGTGTGGCAGACAGTGCCCTCGACAAGACTTCTGCAATCCAAGCAAGCTGTCCCCCGTCACAAACACGACTCCACCACGGGCCTCTCCCCTGGATCTGCTCGTCAGCCAATCACTGCTGTGTGAATCCTTGAAACCATGCATTTCTCACTGTTGATTCTGAGCGACCAGGGGTGCTGGCTTCCAGGGTACTGCTGAATTATTTCCCTCACTCCTCCCTGAAGTCTGTGCTGGGAACCATCCCTGGAGATAATCTGGGGTGGTGAGAACTAGGTGTGCAACTCCCTCAGGGAAGGAGGTGGGATAGTGTTTCTTGCCCTGCTATCAAATCTGGGCTTGGAAAAGGATCATGACTCACCGTCACCTCCTCCACGGGCAAGTGGTCACTTCACCCTGACCCTCCACAGTGCGTGGCCGGGGCCGAGTGGGGGTGTGGGCGGGCGAGGGGCTGCAGCGTGCCGCACAAATCAGTGTTGAAGCTAAAGTGCAATTAGCTGAATTCTTACAGTTTTATTTGCATGGTATAGTTAAGATATAATCAGGGCAACAACACATCAAAGGATGGCCATTATGATCACAAAGGGTAAACTGAAAGGTCACCTCAGTAAACACAGTGATAGATTTTTATGTGAAGGTCTTTCCCATTATCCTAGATGGTTAAACCTTTTAATAGAACCTATTGGGTTCTCTTTTAGCTCTATCTTCTATAAGCTTAGAATAATAAATCCCTATTGGGAGATAGGCTGAGTGCTCAATATATGACAGGCTGTCAATGAACACGTGTTAAGTGTTCATACAAGCATATTTTAATAATTAGATTCTTGATTCCAACAACCTATGTAGAAGTGTCACCTGATTCCTGGTTTGACAGTCTCATTTAAAATCAAAATAACTAACAACACCCCTAACTTTCTCATCATCCCATTTACTTCCACACTCTCTTTTAAACAATCTTCTCAGGTGACCCTACTGTTCATCCAAGGTTAAGAAACACTGGAGGGGGGATGCACTGATACACTGATAGTAAAGCTATTTTCACGCCCTCTCTCCCCTATTCTCTCTTCTCACTTTCTCTCTGTCACACACACACACAGCTTATAAAATCCTTGAAGTGGGTGAATGTCTTGCGGTAGCACTTACCCAGCGTGTGTTCTTAATGACTTTCAACAAGCAGAGTTTAGGGTTTGCATCCTGTTAAAGGCTGTCTGCACCGTGACCCTTCAACACCCAGTGTTTGGTTTTGACCCCTACGACCCTGACTGAATCCTCAACATGGCTTTAGCCCCGACTTTCTACCACTTGTGAGCTTGGAGGTTGCCTTTTTGGTTTCAATCCATTTGATTCAGTTTCCTTTTTCTTTTCTAGGAATTCAGCAATCCCTAGGGAAGGGGTAGCATGCAAAGGGAGTAGAAAAAGAACATAAGGAAGCCCAAATGTTGGCTGCTTGCCAACCATCTAATTTATCACTCAACTTGTTCACGGCTAAAATCTATCATCAGAGAACTGCACTGAAATCAATGGGGGTCAAACGTTTAATCTGTCCAGTTATTCCAGAGGGAGTAAACAGGGCCCCCAGGTTTATCAGGGAAATGTGGACTTCCAAGTTGTTCGAGCAAGCTTTTACCCATCTGCCAACACTGGGAACTGGAGAGTGGGAAGTAAAGCTGAAGAGTATTATCATAAATAGTGGGGGACTTACATCTCTAAAGGATGGAATTTTGATGCCAACGGCCTTTAGATTTGAACTCTTAGATATTTTAAAGTTTTATTTAGATGGTAGGCCTTTCATCTGCTATGAGTTGTTTATCATACGATAAAAATTATACAGACCTCCAGCTAGATTAAAAAGTAGGACCCTCTAGAAATCTTCGAAGGGAAGATCAACTTAGGCATGGGTTTCTGTTCTAGACGAAGTAAAGGATCATTAGAGAGAAAGAATGTTATACTCTGATTTTTGAAAATGATTACCTCAAGCTGTATAATGAGTTTAAGTATAAATATGCACAGCTCATGCAAAATCAGATTTTCTGATTTGTATGAGGACTTGAAAGTATAATTTTGGCCTCTTCATATGAAGACAGGCTCGGATATTGCATTGGATTCAGGTGGTTTCAGACACTCTGCCAATTGTCCTAAGATACCCTCTGGGGGCTCCATTTACACTGTCCCTGCCCGCCCCACCCCGCCCCCGCTTGTCTGTCAGTGACAGAGGATTTGGGTAATTACAGTAGAGGATTCTGTTAGTTCAATACTGAGAACTGATCTTCAGAAGACAACTTTTTTCTATTAATCATCATCTGGCTGGTCAGCCTATTCTTAAATTGACCATCAATTGGAGTACACAAAACTGACATTTTGGATAAGTCTTTGTTCTCCCAGAAAACCAGGAGATTTGGCTAACATCTGCTCTCTTAATGTTAACAGCATCAGTGTGTTGGGGGAAGATATGGTTTGGTAAGAAACAATCCAGGAAGACTTTCCTGGCAGTGGTTGAGACTCTGTGCTTCCACTGCAGGGGCCATGGGTTTGATCCCTGGTTGGGGAACTAAGGTCCTGCATGTCAAGTAGCAGAGCCAAAAAAAAGAAGAAAGAAAGAAACAGTCCAATGTTTAAACTAAAGTGGGTTCTCCCCCACAGCCTCTGTTTTAAAATTATAGTCAACAAGGCTTTCACTGGGCCTTGACAGCACTTTATTCATCATCTTCTTGAAATTCTGTGGTGATTTGAAGAGCTAGTGACAGAGAGTGAGGTCTCTTGTCCCAGTAATAACCCATAAGCCAGGTTGTGAGTGGCATTCTGCTGGGCAGACGTTTGTTGAGCCTTCTGCTACTCTTTCATGCGTGGTATCTTTCACATTTACTGGGTGTCCTACATACTATTGGGTCTCCATTTTACAGATGGGAAAACAGAGTCAGAGAAAACTAAGTCATTCACTCAAGATCACACATGAAGGCCAAGATGATTTTCCTGGAAGTCATTCAATACTAACAACTGGTAGATAGCAGATCAAGAAAAGAAAAATGGGTCTATATGACTTCAAGTCCATATCTTTCTACCAGTAAATGTCATCTTTAGAATGAATCCGATTCCTGGGAAGTTTGTTGCATTTCCGAGGGGACTACTAGTAAGGTTTAGGGGAAGGAAGCACAGTTGGGCAATTTGGGTCCTGCACAAAGGTGCCCGAGTGAGGGTTTGCGGGCCAGCATCCAGCTAGTGCTCTGTCTTTCAAGTCAAGAGCCAGCAGAGAGTCCACCTGCCAGGAGGAAAGGGCCCTTTCTTTTAAAAAAAGTCTGTCCATTTGCTAAGGGACTACTTTATTCTAATTTACACATGATCTAAAGATGGTCTGGTGTGGAAGGAACCTTTGAGTGTACAGATGAGAATTTGTGATTGATTTGGAAGCTCCCAGAAAGCTCTCATGTGCAGCATAGACTGTAGTCAGCTTCATTTTGAAGCCTCTGAAGCCACAGGACCTTCACATACTTCACATGGTCTTCTTTCACTCTCATTTAAAGCTCCCAGAGCCACTTGAGGCAGGCCATGAGCACCCCTTGTTACATATTTGAAAAACTAATTAAAAGTCTGCCATTTGTGCAAAGTCAGAGAGTTGGTAAACCAAGAGGATAAAGACATGTCTTTTCCCACCTCCTTACTTCTATTTTTTTCAGCTCTATGCTTTGCCCAGCTTATCTAGTTAACCACACATAATGATGCTTGGTTTCTAATCTGCAATTCCAACTCTATTTTGATCTCAGCAAATCTCAGAAATATGCCTATCCTTTAGTCTTCAAGGCTGGCTGGCCATCACTACCATAAGGAAAAAGCTATCAGCCTGGTGACTGGAAATAGCTCAAGTATTTAAGATTTCTAAAGGGTAGAGACTCAGCAGGAGTCAACCTTCAATAGAAGGTTCTTGAATCAAAAACACAGCAGTGTTGGTGCAGCCATTATGGAAAACAGCATGGAGGTTCCTCAACAAACCAGAATTACCATACGATACAGCAATTCCCTTCCTGGGCATATACCCAGACAAAGCTATTCTGTGGAATGATATATGCACCCCAGTGTTCATCACAGCACCAGCTACAACAGCCAAGACATGGAAACAGCCTATGTCCCTTGACAGAGGAATGGATAAAGAAGATGTGGTACATACATAAAATGGAATATGACTTAGCCTTGAGAAAGAAGGAAGCAATGTCATTTGCAGCAACATGGATACACCTAGAGATTATTGTACTAAGTGAAGTTAAGTCAGATAAAGACAAATACCATATGATATAATTTATATGTGGAATCCAAAATACAACACAAATGAACATATCTATGAAACAGAAGCCAACTCACAGACATAGTGAACAGATCTGTGGCTGCCAAGTGGGAAGGGAGGTGGCGGGGAGGGAAGGATTGGGAGTTTAGCATTAGCAGACACAAACTATTACACACATTAAATAGATTGGATAAACAATAGGTCCTATGGTATAGCACAAGGAACTATATTCAATATCCTGTGATGAGCTATAATGAAAAGAATATGAAAAGAATATACATGTATAACTTTGCTCTACAGCAGAAATTAATACAACATTGTAAACCAACTATACTTCAATTAAAAAAAAAAAACAAAAACCTGGTAGCGAATGCTATTATCCAGTGGCTAAAGCAGCCCTGCCCTTTCAGGGAGAGCACTGGAAGGCCAGGAAGGGGTATGCCTGTGGGAAGGTGCTGGCAAGCTGGGTTGATAGTTAAGATAATGAGGTTCTTTGTTAGCTCAGTCACATTTTTAGGAAATACCACCTGATTGGTGTTGGCATGCACCCTGTCATGTTATAAAAACGGGCAAAGGGGTAATCTGCAAATTGGACTTTTCAAATTGTCAGTATCTAATTATTCTTTAATCAAAATAATCACTTGGTTATGGGTATTCAATTTAAAAAAATGCTGGCAATTTGTTTAGAAGCTGCCTAAAAGAAAGCATCATAGCATGTTTTGGAATGTTTCAGAAAGAAAGAAAAGTAATAAAAATTTCAGGATAACTTAAGTCACATTCAACAAGAAAACTCTTCTAATCAATGATGATATGAACAACAACAAAAAAGACTTAATCACTGGCCACATTCCTAAGTGTTCATCCCTATGTTTTCATCAGAAATTCAGTTTGGGGAATTTATACACGTTGATGTAAAATGACGAGGACTGGTTACTGTGTAAGTGAAACATAGCAGCTACTTCTTGACTTTTCCCATAATCCAGAATTTTCATGTCTGAATTACCAACCAGTCAACCGACGAATAACTTGGCACCTGATGGGGAAGTCAGCACGTGTAACTTCTTATTAGAATGACAACGTTGGGAAGAAGTCTTAAAGCCCAGGGAAAACTGTTGGCCAGGCAGCCGATAAAGATGCAGAACGCACATCCTTTCAGTCGTGATGTTGAGGTTTCTCCGTCCAGCAGCCACATGGCCACCGTCTCAGTGCCTTTCCACGTGCTCTAGGCTCTGCTTGCTTAACCTCTCCTAGGCTTCTCAGGGTAAGATTATTCTTTTGAAACTTTGTTACCTTTGGCAATTATTAGTTGTAAATTCCTCAGTCTCTTCAGTGAAACCTTATCTTAATTGTAGAGAGGCGTATTAAAATCTTTATAACCTCAGTAGTTGGCTCCATGGAAGGCTCACAAGGTTACAGAATGAATCAAAATACAGAGTAAATTCCTCTTTGTAAGGTATACACTCATTTTAAAATAATAGAAGTGAAAGTCACTCAGTCGTGCAGACTCTTTCTGATCCCATGGACTATACAGTCCATGGAATTCTCCAGGCCAGAATACTGGAGTAGGTAGCCTTTCCCTTCTCCAGGGGATCTTCCCAACCAGCGATCAAACCCAGGCCTCACAGATTGCAGGCAGTTTCTTCACCTGCTGAGCCACAAGGGAAGCACAAGAATATGAGAGTGGGTAGCCTATCCCTTCTCCAGAGGATCTTCCTGAACCAGGAATCGAACCAGGGTCTCCTGCATTGCAGGCAGATTCTTTACCAACTGAGCTATCAGGGAAGCCCCAAATAATATAAAATGAAGCCTAAACAAGGGGTAGGGAACGCTTGACTTAGAGACCAAAGACATGCTGGGTCAAATAAAATTTCAGACTCCTGAACCTTCCCACCCCAACTCCCCCCAAACCCCAAGAAAAACAAAAACAAAAAAACCACCTGAGCTCGTGTTTATAGACAGTAGTTGCAACTAAAATATATGGCTAGGAATTTAGAAAATTCAGTTTAAAAAAAAAAGACTAAAGGTAGAGAAGAATATTCAGTGAGATAGGAAGGTACTCAGAGTGCAGTGCTATGTGAAAAGAAAGGCATGTTAAATATAGACTGTACAATGTCATCCCATTTTTATAAAATACTTCACATTACACACAATATTTAATGTTATGTACATAACTGAAAGCATAAGCTTAAATCCAAAATTATGGATTGCCAGCTATTTTTTTTAACATCTTTAATATATCCATTAATAATAATTTAAAAAAGAAACTCAGTTCTATATTCTCAGTACCAAGGTCAACTTCTTTACTGCATCTGAAATAAAACTATATCCATTTACTGAAATTCTATTTCTACATAGTCAATGAATTTGCTGATTCCCAGGTTCACAGTACAAATATGCTATTTAAGTAAAGGGTTGTAACTAATTAGTTACCATTGTAGCTAATTTTCCATTTTAGGAATTTATCCACCTAAATATTTTCCTAATTTGATGTGGTATTCACTCTCTGAAGGCTTCAAAATCCTTGGGAAGGGATCTGCATGACTCCCCACACCCAGAATCGGCCTCCACATGCCTGGTGCGGGCTCTGATGTTATAAAAGTCCTCAATCCCAGGGCATCCCCTGGCTCCATCTTGCAGGTATGCCCCAGTCCCCTCTCAAACCCTTCACTGTGTCTAGGAAATGCTTTGAAGCCTCTGTACATTTCCTGTGTCTTTACCTTCTATCCCCATCACTCAACCAAGCCTGAATTCTGGATCATCGGTAATGCCCACATCTCCACACATCCACCACAGAGGGTGGTGCAACAGGGGGACGCAGCGAGGAACAGGAGCACTGGGGCTGACAGCTAGTGGATCTGAAGACAAAGACCTTGTGAAGCCACCCTCTGTGTAACAGATTCAGATCTTCCCCAATAATCAGAGAGCAAGCAGATGGATTCTAATCCCATTACATGGGCAAAATGCCTCCAGCAACCAGATGATGACTGTGGTCTGAAAGTCTATTTTTCTTCCATTCATTCATTTACCCTGCCAAAATATAAGGCTGAGCCTACTACATGCCAGTTCCTGGGAATAAAATTTTATGCTTTTGAAGATTACCTAAACTTCCTACCTGTGTTCCATTGTTTTTCTAATCTATCTTCTAAGATGCCCTTAAAGTGTCAAAGTGTTAGTCGCTCAGTCGTGTCTTTGAGACTCAAAGAACTGTAGCTTTCCAGGCTCCTCTGTCTATGAGATTTCCCAGGCAAGAATACTGGAGTGGGTTGCCATTCCCTTCTCCAGAGGATCTTCCTGACCCAGGGACTGAACCCAGGTCTCCTGCATTGCAGGCAGATTCCTTACCACCTGAGCAACCAGGAAAGCACCCCAGCCCCACCCTGATGCCTTATAACACCACAAATGTTGTTGTTTAACCCTTGGTGCCTATTTCCCCTTGTGTCCATGTTTCCCCTTTGAGAATGTCACCTCCATTGGAAGGTACTTCAATCAATCAATCGTGTATGCTTGCCCAGGGAAGATAGCCAAAATAAGTAAAAAGCTAGTGTGAGGTTCTGGAAGATCCTAAGCCCACTTCCTCCCACAGACACAATGAGTCTATAGCTACGATTTGGAACACTTTCTATGGAATAAAAAAGACTAGGAACTAGCTGAGTGACTTCTGCATCTTGCACAAGTGAGAGGGAAACACACGAAAGCAGGAAGGAGAGGCTGAGACACAAGTTCACCACAAGCGCCTTCCCCGACACAGTGACCCTCAACCAGGAGGGAACTCAAAACTTGAAGTGTCTTCCTGAAAACGCCCTACCAAGCACCCTCTCTTTTAAGACCTGCACTCTAAGATGAGTCCTCACAGACACCTGGCTTTGAAAACCAGCAGGGCCCATGTGCATGAGACCCACAAAACTGCACCAGACTGAGAAATGGCTCTGTAAGAGCTCCAAGCCTGTGACTCGTACCCGCTGGGATACAGCACAGAAGCAGCCATTTGGGAAGTGCCTAGACTTTATGGGAAAGGTGTTCATTTGCTAACAGAGCATCAGCCTGAGGGGCAGGGGCCTGCTGGGATATTCTCCGGGGATGGAGGCTGGTGCGCGCCATGCTCACATTGCTGAAGCCTGCAGGTGCCACTGTTTTCTGGGGGGGGGGTGTGTGTGTGGCATTTTTACCCTCTCGATTAGCCACACTCCAGTGCCTATATCACCTGCAGGGGAGCTTCTGCAAATGCACATGATGCCCAGGTTTTGGTAGCCGCTGCCCAGGGGACGTCCCTTGATGGGCTGGCTCTGAAGGCCAGGGCAGCTTGCCTTCCTGCGTCCCATGGGATTGTAACACTCAGAGAGACAGTTCTTGGCAGATCACCCCCCGAATGCACTGCACAGAGCAGACCAAAACATCTCCATTTTTCCTGAGAAAGGAGCCTATCTGCTTGCCCAGGAGCTTTGGCTCAGAGCAGCCTCTGGCCTGGCCCATTTCTAGGAGCTACTCAGGTGCACTCAGGGAATGGAGAACGGGGATGCAGCCTTTGCGCTCTCCATCTGTCTGGCTCCAGCTCGTCGATATCCTAGGGAAGCATTTATATCCTGGTCGGGCTCTTTGAATTTTGTGGCTGCTACCAGGGGACACCTCTATATCTCCTGGGCCTAGTGGCCCAAGAGGCTTATGCTTGCAGGTCCCACAGGACAGTAACCAGTGGAGAAAAGGCCCTTAAACAGCCACCACCCTCAGGGTGCAGCAAGCAGCAGCAGACCTGGAAGATCATCTTTCCCAACCTATCAGCTTATCATCCTGGCTGCAGCCCAAGCAGCAGACATCTGATTAGACACATCTAAGCCTGATCCTGGGCCTCCCCGCTGGCTGAGCGGTAAAGAATCTGCCTGCCAAAGCAGGAGATGCAAGAGATGTAGGCTAGATCCCTGGATCGGGAAGATCCCCACGTCAGGAAGATCCCCTGGGGAAGGAAATGGCAACCCACTCCAGTATTCTTGCCTGGGAAATCCCATGGACAGAGGAGCCTGGTGGGCTATATAGCCCATGGGGTTGCAAAAGAGTGGGAAATGACTTGGTGACTAAACAACAACAAAGGCTGGCTATAATGCTTTCCTGAAACCTGGGAGGACAGGCCCTGTCTTCATGCTCTTCAGAGCACCAATATCACTTGAAGGGGATTTCTAACAGGTCTAGTGCCTCAGTTTTTACATCTGCTGCCTTGATTTTTGTGATATCCCCAGGGAATATCCATTGATCACCTGGTTCTATAAGGTAGAAGGCCTTGCAGTCCTGGTACCCATGGGACAGTAACAACCAGAGATAGCTTTTGGCAGGCTACCACCCCACCCCCAGAGCACCACACAGACAGCCTCGGCCTTTCTGTTAAAGAAAAAAATTTGCTAGTCCTGGAGCTTCAGCCTGAGGGGCAAGCTTCAGGTTCAGGGTGCACACCTATGAGCCTCCAGAGGTACTCTCAGGGAAAACAGGCTGGGGACACTTTCTTTGCATTCTCCCTCTGCCTCACTGTTCAGTTCAGTTTCTCAGTCGTGTCCAACTCTTTGCGACCCCATGGACTGTAGCACGCCAGGCTTCCCTGTCCATCACCAACTCTCAGAGCTTGCTCAAACTCATGTCCATGGTGTGGGTGATGCCATCCAGCCACCTCATCCTCTGTTGTCCCCTTCTCCTCCCACCTTCAATCTTTCCCAGTATCAGGGTCTTTTCCAATGAGTCATTTCTTCCCATCAGGTGGCCAAAGTATTGGAGTTTCAGCTTCAGCATCAGTCCTTCCAATGAATATTTAGGAATGATATCCTTTAGGATTGACTGGTTGGATATCCTTGCAGGCCAAAGGACTCTAGAGTTTTCTCCAACACCACAGTTCAAAAGCATCAATTCTTCGGCGGTCAACTTTCTTTATAATCCAACTCTCACATCCATACATGACTACTGGAAAAACTATAGCTTTGACTAGACAGACCTTTTTTGGTAAAGTGATGTCTCTGATTTTTAATACACTGTCTAGGTTAGTCATAGCTTTTCTTTCAAGGAGCAAGCATCTTTTAATTTCATGGCTGCAGTCACCATCTGCAGTGATTTTGGAACCCAAGAAAATATTTCTATATCTTACAGAAAGGCGCTTAGACACACATCTGCAGCCTCACTTTCTACAGCTGCTCCTAGGGACGCCTCGGGATCACTGGGCTGTGGCGGTCAGCAGGACTGCGTCTATTTGCATACCTTAACAGTTGCTGCCTGAGGGTCTGGCTCAGCCTGAATCTAGGGGCTAAGATCCTTCCCTTTGAGACACTGACAGGCCTTGGCACACCCTCAACTATGGGGAGCTATTAAAAATAAAATCAGTTGCTTGGATATCACAAAGGTTTGAGAGACAGCCAAGAGCTAAGGCAGGATTGAATGATGAGGTTCATCTCCTACATGAGCATATTCCATCAAGACTGGGAGATGTGGCTATTTAACATAACCTTAGAAACCAACACAGAGTCAAGCATAAGAAACAGGAATATGTTACAAGGAAAGAATAAGATAAAGTCTCTGGAAAAAAGTTTAATGAAAGGAGTTCAACGTAATGGTCATAAAGATGCTCACTGAACTTGGGAGAAAAACAGATGAACACAGTGAGAATTTCAACAAAGAGACAGAAAATACAAGAAAATGCCAATTAGAGGTGAAGATAAAATAATACTGACTTATGGGACAACATCAAGCAGCCTAACACTTTCTATATACAGGGGTACCAGAAGGAGAAGAGAGAGGGAAAGGAGCAGAAAGTCATTTGAAGACATAATGGCTGAAAGCTTCTCTAACTTGGGGAGGCAAACTGACATTCAGTTCCAGGAAGCCCAGAGAGTTCAAATGAGAAGAAGCACAGAGATCCACACCAAGGCTTCTTATAATTAAAATGTCAAAATTTAAAGACAAGGAGAGAATCTGAAAAGCAACAAGAGAAAAAACAACTTGTTACATACAAGGAAACCCTCATGAGACTCTCTGGAGATTTTTCAGCAGAAACTCAGCCAGCCAGAATAGAGGGACACAATATAGTCAAAGTGCTAAAAGAAAAAAATGCCCAGAACACTCTACCCAGCAAAGTTCAGAACTGAAAAACTGATGCTTTCCGAACAAGCAAAAGCTAATTCACTACACTGGCCTTGCAGGAGATGTTAAAGGGATTTCTTTAAGTTGAAAAGAAAATGTGCTAATTAGTAAGAAGAAACATATGAAAGTATAAATCTCATTGGTAAAGGTAAATATTTAGTATAGATAGTAGGTTAATCATTTGTGGAGCTCCATAAAGGTTAACCACAAAAAGTAGTGAAAATAATAACTACAATTATTAAAGAGTACACAAGACAAAAAGATATAAGATGTGAGAGCAAAAGCACGAGACAGCTAAAATGTAGAGCTCCAGAATGTGCTCAAAACTTGTTATCAACTTAAAATAAAATATATTTATTATAAGAACTTATAATAAGTAGAAGTTGTCATATGTAAGTCTCATGGTAACCACAAAGTAAAATCCTATAGTAGATATGCAAGAGATAATGAAAAAGAAATCCAAGCATAACACTAAAGAAAGAGATTAAACCACAAAGGAAGAAAGTAGAGTAACTACTTTTAGTTACTTTTAGTAATAGTTTTCTACTGTTCAGTAGAAAACAATCACAAAATGCAATTAGTATGTACTGATCTTCCCTGGTGGCTCAGTGGTGAAGAATCCACCTGCCAATGTAGGAGACCTGGGTTTGATCCCTGGGTTGGGAGATCCCCTGGAGAAGGAAAAGGTAACTCACCCCAGTATTCTTGCCTGGGAAATCCCATGGACAGAGGAGCCTGGCGGGCTACAGTCCATGGGATCACTAAGAATCAGACCTGATTTAGCAACTAAACAACAACAACAATGAATAATTACTCTAAATGTAAAGATTAAACACTCCAATAAAAAAAACTGTGGTTGAATGGACAAAAAAACCAAGACCCTTCTACATGCTTCTACATGGTTTCCACACAAATGGAAATCAATGGAAAACTGGGTGTAGCTATACTTATAACAGAGAAACTATACTTTAAAACAAACACTGTAAAAAGGGACAAAGAAGGGTGCTACACAATGATAAAGGAGCCAACCCAACAAGAGAATGTAACATTTGTAAATATCTATGACCCAAAATGAGAGCATCCAATATAGAAAGTAGACATTAACAAACCTAAAGGGAGCAATAGATAGCAATATGCAGATCTGAATAGACACTCTTCCAAAGACACACAGATGTCCAGTATGTACACGAAAAAATGTTCACTATCACTCTGTCAGGTAAATGCAAATCAAAACCACAATGAGATATCACCTCACATCTGTTAGAATAGCTATTATCAAAAAGACAAGAGATAACAAGTGTTGGCAAGGATGTGGAGAACAGGAAACCCTTATGTATTGTTGGTAGGAATGTACATTTGTGCAATCACTATGATAAATGGTATGGAGGTTCCTCAAAGAATTAAAATTAGAACTAGCACACAACCAACAGTTCTAAGTGTTTATCGAAAGAGAAATGAATACTAAGTTGAAAAGATACATGCACAATGAATACATGTGTGTTCATTGCAGCACTATTTACAATAGCCAAGGTATGATGAGTGAAGGTATGAATACAACCCATGTGTCCATTAATAGATGAATGAAGAAAATGTGGTATATATACAATGGAATATTATTCAGCCATGAAAAAGAAGGAAATCTTGCCATTTGTGACAAACGAATAGCTCTTACAGGCATTGTGCTAAGTGAAACAAACTACAGTAAAAGACACATATCATACGATCTCCTATGACTAAGTAAAAAGCTAAGCTCACAGATACAGAGAACAGGTTGGTAGTTGCCAGAGGCAGAGGTGAGGTGGGCGGTATAGAACATGTGGGCAAAATGAGTGAAGGGGGATCAAAATGTACAAACTTCCCGTTATAAACTAAATAAATCATGGGGATGTAATATACAGCATGGTGACTATAGATCATACTATTTGAAAGCCAATAGAATAAACCTTAAAATTTCTCATCACAAGAAAAAGAGTTTGTAATTGTGCATGAAGTCAGATGTTAACTAGATTTATTGTAGCGATCATTTTGCAGTATATATGAACCTCGAATCATAATGCTGTATACCTAAAACTAATATAATGATGTATGTCAACTATATCTTCATTCAAAAAAGTAAATAAAAAGCAAGAGCAGCCTACATAGCAGCCAGCAAGTATAAATAATTGAACAGTATGAATCAAAGCCAGCCTTATGAATTAGTGGAGTATCTCCCCTGGCACCATCTTCCTTGGAGATGAGAAGGGTGAGGCAGGGGGTCTATCTTAGCAATCAGAGCATCCACAGCTAAAGGGATTGGGTCCAGGATGGGCCTGTGACCCCCATCAGATGAATCCAATTGGAAACTCTGCATTTCAGTTGGTGGGAAGAGGCTGTCTCTGAAAGAAGCTATCTGAGAGAAAAACAGAGTATGAGATGGTGAGAGAGAATCATACTGGTGGAGGCGTGGAGACCCAACATCCAGTGATGCCTGGTGTTTTCAGTATGAGCCGTCCTGTGTTTGCTTGTTTGACAACTGCAGCTACAGTCCTGAGCAACACACAAGAACACAGGTCAACACAACATGATTAAGGCAGGAGAGGTGGATGGGGGGAGAGAGTGAAAAGACTGAAGACGATGAGCTGACACAGTCTAGGAGATGGGGTGCTGGAACTGGATTGATGCGCTGACTCGTGAAACAGAACAGAATCTGCTCAGAGCTGGTGAGGAAGAGATGCTTTCTTCCATCTCCCTGATGGAAGAGACCTCCCTGATCCAGAGACCGAGAGAGGGTAATCCAACTGAAAAAGAGGATAGTGTGAGCGCTGATTTTTTCAGGCAACCAAGCTACTATAATCACATTCACTTATTTCTACATTCATGTGGAGACTAGGATTCCCAGGAAACAAGAGAATAAGGGTCAAAGGGAGAAGGGGCGACATGTACACAGCCAGTGACACAGAAGAAAAAAAACTGTTTGATCTCATTGTGATTAAGGAAGCACAACATTATAATTCAAGAAGCAACACTGAGATAGTATTTCATCTATCAAATTGGCATTGATAACATCCACTGCTGGTCAAAGTGTTTAAGGTGAAGCACTTTGATAAATGCTTATAGTAGGAACTTAAATTTTTAGAAAGCAACCTAGCATATGTATCATATTTTTGAAGTCTCCTACTTTGAATAAGTAATTCTACTAAGACTTCAGTCTGAAAAAATAAGGGTTTATATTAAAGGATGTTCATCACACCTATTTGCAGGGCAGGAACACAGACTCGGACATAGAGAACAGACTAATGTTCTCAGCAGGGGCAGGAGGGCGGGATGACTTGAGAGAGTGGCATTGAAATATATATATTACCATATGTAAAGTAGATAGCTAGTGGGAAACCACTGGATAATACAGGGAGCTCAGCCTGGGGCTCTGTGACAGCCTAGAGGGGAGGGATGGCAGGGGAGGGAGGTTCCCGGGGGAGGGGACACTGTGAACCGGGGCTGATTCATGTTGATGTATGGCAGAAACCAGCACAACATTGTAGAGCAATTATCCTGCAATTAAAAATAAATTTAAAAAAATCACACAAACACACAAATGGTGTTCATCACACATTACTTAGGGTAGTTAGAATCTGAAAATTTAAAGATGTCTATTCTCTAGACATAGGGAAATTCAATTATGACATGCTAAAATGTAGAATACTAGGAAGCAAGTGAAAAACATTTTGTTGAGGTATTTCTGGGTAAAATTACATATATGTCTGGAATTTGGTTAAAAATATTCCAGTTTAAAACAAACAAACAAACAAAAAAACTGGTGGGCAGGGTATGAAATAAAGTTGCAAAATGTTGATAACTATTGAGCCTGGGAGATGTACACATAGGAGTTCCTTAAACTATTCTACTTTTACATATGTTTGAAAAACTCAACCCTACAAACTTAAGATTCATAGTTGTAAAGAATAGTAAATAAAAGGGAAACATGACTCAATTATTATGAATATTAAATGTTATTAATTACAATATAAAATAAGAAATGCAAAGTAGAAAATTGCTTATATATACATCATATATACTATATATTTTAAAAGAATAGAAACTATATGAATATATATTTAAAATATATAAAATAAGCTTAATTTCATTCAAGTCATGTTTTTTTCATGCAGTTTAGAGCATTGAACTGTCCAATGGAAAATTAATGAAAGTCACATAGGTAATTTAAAACTTTCTAATCACCATATTATATAAAGTAAGATTTTAAAAAACAAGTGAAGTTTTAATATACTTTAGTCTAGTGTATAATGTTGCTATTTCAATGTCAATAAAAAATGATGAAATAATTTACATTTTTTTTCCAAACTAAGTCTTAGAAATCGACTGTTTTATGTTTGCAGCTTATCTGGACTTGGAAGTGCCACATTTGCAGGACCAAGAGCCACGTGAGGTTTCTGGCTGCCATAACAACAGTACAGAGCCAGGCCTTGGAAGCCCCTCTGACTTCCTACTGGACTCTAGGGTGATGTGTTTGCACACCAAAAGAATCGTCAGAAGTATGATGCGCTAACCTCTAGCCCGTTCTCTTGGAAGACTAACACACCACGTTCAAGTGCACCTGGCCCCGCCGGACAGTAGGGAATTTTGAGGGTCCACGGACTTGCCCAGGTAGAAGCCTCACTTTCCTTCCTTTCCTATTTCTTCTTTCTCCCTCGGTCTCTTGCCAAGGTCCTGGCGTCAAATGATTATGCCTCCCTGACAGGCCTCCAAGGGACCTCTTGTTCCTGCTCTTATTTTCTGTTACTGTCTTCCCTTTTCTCTCTTTTGCACAAAACACGCTTGCACCTATAGGGCTCAGTGTAAAGAATCTACCTGCCAATGAAAGAGACACGGGTTCAATCCCTGGGTCGGGAAGACCTCCTGGGGGAGGGCATGGCACCCCACTGCAGTGTTCTTGCCTGAAGATCCCATGTACAGAGGAGCCTGGTGGGCTGTATGTAGTCCATGGGGTCGCAAAAGAGCTGGACCTAACTTAGTGACTAAACAACAGCAGTGAACGCATGTGTGTGTGCTGCCTGGACTGAGCTGTGTCCCTACGAATTTATGGTAAAGCTCTAACCCCCAGTACCTCAATGTGACACCATTTGCAGGTACGGGTCTTTAAATAGGTAATTGAGGATAAATGAGGTCTTTGGAGTAAGCTCTCATCTGACCGGTGTCCTTAGGGAAAATTAGGACACAGAAGGGTAGAAAGTCAGGAACACAAGAAGCCACCTGAAGCAGACAGCCATCTGCAAGCCAAGGAGAAAGGCTGGAACGTGACCCTTCCCTCTTGGCCCTCAGAAGAAGCTAACCCTGCTGATGTCCTGGTCACAGACGCCTACACCCAGAACTGTGAGCAGCTAGACCCCTGTTGTTTCAGCCCACCCCCCTCTCCCCAGCCTGTGACACTTTGTTATGGCAGCCTGAGCTAACTCATACATGCTATTGATACATACAACTTCAGCCTTCTCTTTGTTCTAATAAGTTAAGTTCAACTGGCATTGATTGAGAGCTTTACTTTTATCTAATGAGAAAGTGCTGTGGATGTGAGGCAGGGAAAAGACACTTTAGGGGCAACACAATTCTGTGATTTGCAGAAGACTGGGTCAGAAATTAAGATATGCCACTGTCCCTTCTCTGCACCAGCTTGCTGTGTTCTCGGAAGCAAGCCACTTAATTTTCCAAAGCCTCAGTCTGTTCATCTGTAAAGCACAGGATTGAATTGGGTCACCTCTCTTGCCCAGAACAATCCTAACATCCTACAGCTTGTCCTGGCTCAGACAGGAGTCTGTCTCCTACTGTACACCCACAGCTTCCTGGATGAGGCACATAGAAAAAGACAGTGGTTAGGACAATATTTAGTTTCAAAATGTTTTTAGTATAAATTATCTTAGCGTGAAGCTGCCTGCTTGCTTTTGCCTGCTCGATGCTTCCCCATCATGTAAACATATAAGCTTGGGGAGAATATAAAGGGAGGTGAATGAACTTGTGATCACCGTGTAAACTGTGAACAAGGATTAAACAGGAGACTGAAATGTCCCGCGTTTGCAATACGTTCAGACCAAGCTGCTGGTAAACTGTGATGTTCACACTTCATTTTTTTTGACATGGGACCATAACGAAGGCTTGGAGTTCTAAGAAGGATCTTAGGGCGAAGCGCTCAGGACTTGTCCCATCACATCATCATCCCGGTGATGTAATTATCTCTGTCTCTTCAGGGATGCCTAGGAAACACAGGGTGGCCTCTTTGAAGACTGGACATCACCCTTTGCCTCAGTTACTCTTTTTTTTTTTTTCTGGAAAGGAACTAAAGACCTCTGGTGTAGTTTAAGAAATATCCAAGCCATGAGCTGACCCCCCAAACATCTATTCTGGTCTTCCAGTAAGAAACCTATCAAGACAACATTATTTCAAAGTACATTTGCAATGGCTTAAGTTCTTCAGAAAACGTGGATCAAGGACACAATACCAACAATATATTCAGTGTCCTCTTTGAGGTTGCACCTGTTAACACAAGGCCACCAGCTACAACAGCTGAAAACAAGGAAGCCCACAGACCAGAAACCCTTGTTCCCAGAGCACGACCAGGTTTCTTTTGAACAAGAGGTTTGCTTTCAGTAAAAATCCCCACAGAAGGCCTTCTTGCCTCAAATGGACCAGCTTGGCCAGAACACAGCACTTAGGGTTACCATAGGAAATTCTCCTCGTGCCAGTTGGAAAATAACATCCCCAGTATGACTGTTTGGAGAGGAAGTTCCAGCCACAGGAGACAGACTAAACAGCGGAATTCCTGAACGCATCCAAGCCATTCACACTACAACAAAGGCATCAGCTTCGGCGTCGCTGGTACCCAGCTTGGGCTGGGCTGCAGGCTGATGGGCTCTGCTGAGGCTGCCTCACCTGCCCATGAGTTCAGGTGCAGCCTCCCCAGGGAAGGCTCCACGCTGCCCTGGGAGTTGCTACCAAGCATCGTCTGCTCTAAATATCTCCCCCTCTGGGAGCCAGCCCTACCAATTTTGCTTTCTCCCTTTTGGGTCCAAAGATCCCATCAGGGGAGCCTATTTATTGTTTTCTTGGCTTATACAACCACAGCAGGGACATTCCCTCCAAAAGTGCTCTGGTATTAAGCACATATGCTCCCTGGATGCAGAGTGGGCCATTCAACAGCACAGAGCAGGATTTTGTTTACTTAGTTAATTGCCTTCTGGGCAGCACAGTTGGCCTGGCCTGGGAAGAGGAGAACTGGGCTTTACCTTTTACTTTTCCTAAGATAGCAGTCATCCTCTAGGTGGCCCTGGAAGCAGGGGCTGAAGGACATGGGGTGTTGAAAGGGAAGAAGGGAAGCATGTTAAAAAGAGAATCCTGGCTACTCTTCCCTAGGACTTAGAATTCCAGGACAGTAGTTCTCAGCCAGGGACTGTTACGCTCCCCAGGAGACAAGGTCTAAAGACATTTTTCGTTGTCATGACTAGGGAAGGGGTTACTGGCCTGCAGTGGGTTGGGGCCAGGGTTACTGCTGAATATCCTGTGATGCACAGATGGCCCCCACAGCAGAGTCATCTGGTCTAAAATGCCAACATCCCAAGGCTGAGAAACCTTGCTCTTTGGGCTAGAGCAGTGCCAAGTACCTCTGTGTTTAACTAAACTCTGCATGTGATTCCAATGCACTCTGAGGTTTGAGAATTTCCACCCGTGTTGTCAACCAGCTGATGACATCAGGTTGCCAGGGCAGTGAGGGTGGGTCGAGGCAGACATGGAATACACTCAGATAAGTAACACTGAGGAAAGTCACAGCACACTTTACAAATTTATTCCACGCAGGGCCCATGGGAGACTTTAATAGGACTTATTATGGGACCATGGGGGTGAGTAACCATAGGGTCCAGTTACCCCCAAGCAGAAAAGCAAGGGAATGCTGAGCAGCTGTGCCTCTGAAATGTCAGCTTCACTGCCAATTTCCCCGTTGTTATAACTTTGCTGGCTTGATGGACTCAAGAGAGTTTGCAAGTCTTCTCTGCCAGTGCACTGTGCTCCTACATAGTAGGGCCTTATCGTCAACCTTACGTGGCATAAGTGGATCACGGGGAGTTATTTCTAGGGCTTATATTTTGGTTACTGGGTGTGCCACAGTACTTTGGCACATCTTTTCTTTGGGGAGAGGTGTGAAAAAGTTAAGGAGAAACTTCTCCACTATCTTCTAGTGTTCAAGAGTTGCATATAGAGAGTCAAATGATTTCTGCTCTACTTTCTCTTTTTTCTTAGCAGCCATACACTTTGGCCAAGCCGCTGTCTCTGGGGGCCCTGGTGTCCTCGCTCATGGTAATGCCTGACGTAACTCACTGAACTGCTAAAGGATCATTGAGAGGTCTTAGCAAGGTGCTTTTAAAAAATTTAAATGCCTATGTTCTACATATACATAATGGAATATTACTCAGCCATGAAAAAGAATTCATTTGAATCAGTTCTAATGGGATGGATGAAACTGGAGCCCATTACACAGAGTGAAGTAAGCCAGAAAGATAAATACCAATACAGTATATTAATGCATATATATGGAATTTTAAAAGTTGGTCATCATAGCCCTATATGCAAAACAGAAAAAGAGACACAGATATACAGAACAGACTTTTGGACTCTGTGGGAGAAGGTGAGGGTGGGATGTTCTGAGAGAATAGCATTGAAACAAGTATACTATCAAGGGTGAAACAGATCACCAGCCCAGGTTGGATGCATGAGACAAGTGCTCAGGGCTGGTGCACTGGGAAGACCCAGAGGGATGGGATGGGGAGGGAGGTGGGAGGGGGGATCGGGATGGGGAACACATGTAAATCCATGGCTGATTCATGTCAATGTATGGCAAAAACCACTACAATATTGTTAAGAAATGAGCCTCCAACTAATAAAAATAAATGAAAAAAATAAATAAAAATAAAAAATTTAAATGGAAAGAAGTGATGTGTTTGTAGGTGAAAGGAAAGAAACCAGTAGTGGCAACCTGTTGGAAATGTTTTTCTATTAAGTCATGGGGTTGAGGGAAGCTGTTTATCTTTTTCTTCAAATAATTATGATTTTTTTAAGGCTATAAAGAATCAGAAGAGAAATAAAAGCAGATTTTTCTTTTTGTATCATTACTTAAAGGTTTAGACTTTTTTTTTAAAGGAACACAAAGAATATAATCAAAATCATATGGGACCCACCAACTTTACTATTTCCATTACAAGCTAAGCCTGTTTAATTAGGCTCAGTAGACCCCATAAACAACAGAGAACAGGCTTTGTTGTTTTGGATGCTTAAGGCATGGTTCTTTTTCTCCTTTTTGCAAACTCTACTGCAGTTATTGTCTTCCCCCTGAAATGTTGTTTCCATGACACAAAATCTGCCTCTTGATGGGGCCACAAATGAAATATCTCCCCTCCATCCAGAAGAGCAAACTATTTTACTCTGTTTACCTGCAAGGTCACATGAGAAGTCAATCCAATAAAACAGATTGGCTCATTAGTAACACATTGTAATGAAATTGAACATTAATGAAACCATATAAACTAATGTTAATTTTATTAACATTTTATTAAAATTATTTTTATCAATAGATATTTATATTCTATTAGTGAATATTTTTAAATACCACATTAATCTTCTCAAAGGTAAACATGATCAGTTATAAAAAAAACAAAACAAAACATGTTAACCCCTTGACATAGACTGGAATGAAACGAGGAATGACAAAAGCCAGGGAAACATGAGTTGACACAATGATCAGCCTCACGTCCCTGCTTCAGCTCCCCAGCCCCGTGTGGACGCCAAGTACTTCACAGTCAGTCCCCGCTTCCTGTTACATCTCTCTTATGTCCTTTATTATTTTTCATTCATCTGTTGGCTCAGTTCTTGAGCAATGGGGCTGGGACTATCTTTACTCCTACATTTGATATAGCATCTGATAACCATTGACAAAGGTACCATCACCCCCATTTTGCAGAAGGGTAACCTCAAATATTGGAGTATTAGACTTGAATCAAGGCCAGTACATTTGAGAACTTTTCAGGGACTGCACCATTGTAAGCCTTGTGGGTTAATCACCTGACCCTGACCTGAAGTCTTTTAGCCTACTTCTAGTAAGTAACTGTCTTACCATTGTTTAGTTAGTTATTCCACATAACATGGTAATGTGGTTTCCTCATTTAACCATGAGGAAATAGGTAGAGAATAAGGCTATCTCTGAGGCTTCTCAGGTGACATTAGTGGTTAAAAAAAAAAAAAAAAAACCCACCTGCCAACTCAGGAGACTTAAGAGATGTGGGTTCATACCCTGGGTCAGGAAGATCCCTGGAGGAGAACAAGGCAACCCACTGCAGTATTCTTGCCTGGAGAACCCTGTGGACAGAGGAGTCTGGCGATCTGTAGTTCATAGGGATGCGAAGAGCCAGACAGGACTGAACATACAAGCAAGGCCATCGCTATGTAAGTACAAAGCCCTCTATCTGTGAATACACCTCTGATAGTCTCTAGTCTGCTATCGACGGTTAGATAGCATCACTGACTCAGTGGACGTGAATTTAAGCAAATCCTGGGAAGTAGTGAAGGACAGAGGCGCCTGCCTGTGTGCTGCGGTCCATGGGTTCGCAAAGGGCAGAACACAACTAAGTGACTGAACAACAAGCCTCAAGTTCGAGTCAGACTTTCCTGGGAAATGCCCAGCAGGATTCCCCATCAACTGCAGACACTCATCACCCAGAGAAGAGGAGATTCTCACTGTACCCCTTCTTTGAAAGATGATCTTAACACAGAAGATACAGCTACTGAGGTTATCCCCTGAGGAACTGTTACTTTGGAAGACAGGTCTCAGCAAAGTACCTAGAAATGTTCTTGAATGGAATGGTGCCTAGACCACAGGCAACTCCTGACCTAAAAAGATTTCCCCTTTCTCCTCCACCTTTGCCCTAAAACTCAGCGTGTTCTGTAATTATGCTTTATCAAAGCTGGTTCAGCAGTCCTGATGGACGAACTCCAGGTTAGACCTCAGGCCACCATGTTCCTAGTCTAGTGTTTCTGTTCCCACGTCACTTCTTCAGAGTTTTAGATGCCAAAGCGACAGTTTCCTTGAATGCTCTTAATGCCTCTCAAGAGCCCCTGATTGCACTGAGGAAGCACAAAATGTTCTTGAGAAATCACCCTTTTGTTTTTCTATAATTAGCTGGTTCTTTTCCTCTTCTTGATTCCCCACCTAAGGATGCATTGACCCAGCTGAACAACGGCACTAAAGATGTGGGAGATAGCGTTTATCACACTACGATGCAAATATCAGCATCAGGATGGAATTTCTATTCCAGTCCCAGGACTGTTATTTTCTCTGCTGGTAGTAAATTCTAAGTATCACTAACATGGTTTTAGCAGCAGTCACTTCCTGATTACTTAGGAAAATTTACCTTTTTGTTTATTGCTTTATTTCTAGTCTAAGCTGGTCATTAGCAGGCCACTAGTGAAAAGATTCACCTCTAGGTCACTTCCCTTTGCATTTTAGGCTGGTACCAGAAAAGGTACACTGATTTTCCTGTGAAATGTAATTTGCCTTAAACTAAGTGAAAAAGATATATTTAAAGGCAGCCAACTTGCATGAACACCTGGCACTTTTATGCAAACATCCAGCAAATCATAAAGGAATTAAGAGCATGCCTATAAATGCTTTGAAATGGTAAACAACAGCCCTGAAACCCTATGTATTCAACAGCCTTAGGTCTACCTTTTCTCAACTGAATGAATCTTTTGACAGAGGGTCAATTTCTAATCCTATGTCCAGTTCTATTCCTAGGTGGAGAAGGAAGAGAGGCTGTTATTTTTCTATCAGTAGGTAGCCAGATGCTGGCTCCTTGGAAACCATTCATTAGTTTTATTCCTCTTATAGGAGTGCATGCACTCGTGTGCATGTGCACACACCCTGAAAAGTTACAAAGGATTGGGATGTGGCCACTCTTCAGGCTCCATGAGTATCCTCTCACCTCCATTCTTTCTAACTCAGATTTGCACCCAGCACCAGGCTCTGTTGTCAGCCTCATGAGACTCGGGGATGCCCAAGCTCCACAAAGGTGGGCAGCCCTGGGCACCTTCCTCTGCACTGCCTCCCCATCAGATAGGAGTCCCAGCAAACCACACTCTACCACAGAGCCAAGGAAGAGAAGGTCTCTGTCACTGAAAATAGAAAGTGCTTTCTGAGAGTAGCACGCCTGCCTCATAAAAATACACAATCTGGTCCATCCAGCTTCTTCCTTTCAGGTCATGATACAGGGAAGTCAGTGAGCTGGCTGATCTGAGACAGTATCTTAAAGCTGGATGAGGCTTGACTAGTGTCAGCAACTGCTTCTCGCTTCTCATTCAGAGTGTGAAATATTAGGGGACCCAAAGTATGTAAAGAATTCTATTTGCATGGCAGTTCAGTTCAGTCGCTCAGTTGTGTCTGACTCTTTGCGACCCCAAGGACTGCAGCACGCCAGGCCTCCCTGTCCGTCAGCAACTCCCAGAGCTTACTCAAACTCATGTCCATCAAGTTGGTGATGCCATCCAACCATCTCATCCTGTTGTCCGCTTCTCCTCCTGCCTCAATCTTTCCCAGCATCAGGGTCTTTTCCAATGAGTCAGTTCTTCTCATCAAGTGGCCAAAGTATTGGAGTTTCAACTTCAGCATCAGTCCTTCCAATGAATATTCAGGACTGATTTCCTTTAGGATTGACTGGTTTGATCTCCTTCCAGTCCAAGGGGCTCTCAAGAGCCTTCTCCAACACCACAGTTCAAAAGCATCAATTCTTTGGCACTCAGCTTTCTTTATAGTCCAACTCTCACATCCACACATGACTACTGGAAAGACCATAGCTTTGACTAGATGAACCTTTGTTGGTAAAGTACTGTCTCTGCTTTTTAATATGCTGTCTAGGTTGGTAATAGCTTTTCTTTCAAGGAGCAAGCATCTTTTTATTCCATGGCTGCAGTCACCATCTGCAGTGATTTTGCGGCCCCCCAAAAATAAAAATAAACTGCATGGCAATTGGTTTCAAACAGCCACTGGCTAAATATGAACGTCTCATTAAAAAAAAAAAACCCACAAACAATCACAAAATCCACTCCCAAGCCAAGAACACAGAGGAAGGGACAATGAGTCATACACACAGTCCTAAGTGTGGATGTCTGGATGGCACCTGGAGCTGGGATACTATGGTGTCTGGGCTTTATCTGCATCTCTTTCTACTAGCCTGGCCATATAACCTCTGTATTGAGTGGGACCTCATTTTCAAGCCTAAGAGCCAGGATCAGCAGTGACAGAAAAGCACCTTTGGCAGCACTACCGTTTGCTATTTAGAACAGCTTTTCCTTACAGTCTTGCTGCCTTTGGGGCTCATAACTCCAGGTGAAATGCAGGGAAGAGACACATGCATCAGTGGAGGTGCGGTAGGAGAGCAGAACCCCTACACTTCTTTTCTGAATGGATTAGGGTTTACCTCTGGAAAACAACTAAATTACAGCTCTGGTCCAATTGATCTGAGTCAAGTCTCACATTTTGAAAAAGTCAGTCAATCCGCTTGCTCTACCAGATGTTGTAAGCCCAGTGTCATGGCATTTGTTTGGTTAAAAGCTTTCTGCGTGTAGCCTGGTTCTTGCTGAATTCATCTGTGATCCAAAAGCTGTGATTGAAAGAACCTTCACATTCACAGGTGTAAAGCTCACTAGGGACACGACACAAGAGTCAGAATGCAGGTGTCTTTAGCAACCACTCTCATGGTTTTCGTGTGGTCAGGAAAGGCCAGACACATTGGAACAAGGGCCCTTTTGGGGGAAGGGGGAAGAGAGAGGGAAGGAGGGAGGGAGAGGGGGTAACAGAAGACCCTCAATAGGGACAACGTGTTCTACCCCTTCTGGAAGCAATCAGAGGGAGTAAGCCAAACAGCTGACGGACACTTCTGCACGTTTACTTGACGGACTCCTGGAGAGCTGCCTGGCTGAAGGGGCTCCAGAAAGAGCATGAAATCAACTCGGTTCCACTGAAAATGGGGTCAGTTCCAAGGGCTTAATCTGGTTGCATTTTTTTCTACTTTAAATAAGGTAGATTTCCTCACTAAAACTGGATCAGCCATATCCCACTTCATCAAAGGAGCCCACATGGGTTAAGGGCTCTCTCTGGCAGGAATGGGACCCCGAGGGCCCTCTGCCAAGTGAAGCTGCCCAAGGCTAGACCTGAGCTGGAGAATGTCCACTATCTCCTTCCCAGAAGGCCCCCAGCAATATTTCCTACCCTTCTGGTGCTCTCATCAGAGTCTCAAGAAGAGGGAACGTTCTTCTACCTCCTGTCCATAAGAGATATACAGATATTCACCCACTGAGTGATGTCTGGGCTGAGAAATGCTCACATGGTCCTTAGTTCCTTCTTTTAAAATGACTCATTTAAGCATAAGATTTTAGGACTTTGGTGGGTAATATTTTATTAAAAGAACAAAAATTTTTAAAGTGAAAGCAAGTTTATTTAGAGAGATGCACATTCCATAGGCAGAATGCAGATCGTCTCAAGTGAAAGCAGCCCTGGGGTGTGGGGGTGGTTAGTTTGAGGTTCGGTAAGTAATATTTTAGAACTGACATTTTTCTTCTCGTAGCAGGAACATGATTCACACAAAGTCTTTCATTTTCAGAGAGTAATTCAGCTCTAACCTGTTTGCTTTAACCCCTGCTCTGATCCCTTTTGAGTGTATGTATACATAAGTCTCCAAACATCAGGACTTCTGTTATCTATATAAAATTGATACTATCAAAGACATTGTTTACTGCTTATTTTAAGGTGAAAAGTTTGCTCCCTGAGGACAGTGACAACAGCTGCTTGCAGGAGACCCACCATGACCAGGCTGCTTCCTCTTCTACCACTAACAGCAGTTAGTAATAATTTCTGCAGTCCTTGCAATTGTCATCCACGACAAAGGTTTTGATTTGGCTGCACAGTTAAAACTGGAAATTTAGTATTTGGGTTTGTTCCAATTCTTTTTTGTTCAGGCTACTAATCAATACCAAATCTAATGCATTTGAATACAATAAAACAGCACAGCCACTGTTATTGCCAACAGCTTCAAATGACAATGGAGCCTCACTTAAATGTTCTCCAACACAGCCTCCAAGTCAAGTGTCACACCAGCTGGCAAAGCTCATTAAGAAGGGTTATTGCATCAGAAACAGAGTTTTCTGTTGGAGTCATCACTGGCAAAGAGTCCTTACAGATTTGTGTCCTCGCTTATTGGGGTCAAACATTTGTCTTTAGTAAAATAAAGGCGTTGGACTAGACTCTAAAAATAACTGGCAGGAATGTGTTCTATGACTTGAGGATTCTCCAGTGGGTGGGTGGAGGTATCAACCAAGTCAGGACACAGAATAAACTTCAGCAAAATGCTCTGTAAAAGCATGATGACTTGGCAAGGTCATGTTAAAAAAAGAGGCTGGGTTGAATAAAATGATTTCTCAGAGGGAAAGAGTGAATAATTAGTGCCAAACTATTCACATAGTGGAAAATTCTACTCTTTGGGAAGATGAGCCTTGGTGGGTTCTAAGAAGCTGATCAGCATATTCCATTGCTTTATTTTCTGAAAGAAATCCATAGTTCATAATTCTTTAACTCCAGTCTCTAACTATTTATATCAAGTGGAAAAAGAGGACATCTATTCAGTCCTATGTCAGAAACTCTTAGACTCACTAAACAGTTTTCAATACTTAAGAACAGTAAAATGCCCAGACAATGGACTTTGCTAAACTCAGAGAATACACATGAGTTGAAACAGGAGGATTTAATACTTAGCAATAGCTTTAAAATCTGTAAGCTCACCCGGAGTCATAAAAAAATAGGCCAAGAAGCTTGAAAGAACACAGATCTAAGTTTTTAAAAGAGGCAAACACTGAAAGGAAAATGTTAACACATGAAAAGCTAAACTCCTTAAAGATATCTTTATAAGTACAAATAAGTATATAAATAAAAATTTGAAGAATTAAGCTTAGGCAGAGAAGTTTGGACAAGAAAAAATTAGGCAAAGGAATATTTGGTGTGCACACACACACACATACACACATACACATACACACACACAGGTACACACATATATACACATACATACACACACATGCACACACACATATACACACATACATACACACAGACACATACATATGTGCACACACACACACACACATCAGCTGCTCCAGATGACATACAGCCTCGGGGAATAAAAGACTTTGACTAATATGCTTACTGAACAATGGTGCAGTAAAGATGAATAATTATTTCTGAAAAATTACCTTGCACACAGGGGGATGTCAGAAGCTTGGAAAAAGACCAACAACATGTGGCAGTGATGTAGAAAGAAAACAGAAGGAAAGGGTAGTGGAAAATTAATGTATGATATATGCAACTGCTGGTTTTAAAAGCTGTGGAATAAACGTTGTTGCCGTTGTTTAGTCCCTAGGTCATGTCCGACTCTCTGTGACCCCATGGACTGTACCCCTCCAGGCTACTCTCTCCCTGGGATATCCCAGGCAAGAACATCGGAGGGGGTGGGCATCACCTTCTCCAGGGGATCTTCCCGACCCAGGGATTGAACCTGGGTCTCATGCATTGCTGGCAGATTCTCTACCACTGAGTCGCCTGGGAAGGCCAGAATAAACACTAGGGAGGTAAAATTTAGGGAGGTTCAGAATAGCAGAGATGAATAAAACAACATCTGCATTTAGATGACTGTAGATGAACTTGAGATTATCTTGACGACTCTGACACATTCTTGTAGTTAAGAATGCAAAGGGATGAGGAAGGGGACATGAACATGCAGAGTCTCAGTTAAGATTTCACCATTAGTCTGAAGATTCAGAAGGGAGGCTGAAAATGGACAGAAATCTCAGACAAAGATGGTATTAAGCCCAGTCACAGGGACATGTTTCAGAAGATGTCTTAACAATCTGCCACCACATCAGTCTCAGCCAGTACCCTGACGGATGACCCAGGAGGGGGTGTCACAGGATTTACGGATGATACTCCGGTGGGGAGAGCCATGGAAAATATGAGAGAGGAGCAAGAAAAAAAATAAACTAGGTTAGACACAGACACATCTGCAAAGAGATAATCCACTGGAAACAGATACAAACAGGCTGGAGAAATTTAGAAAACAACACAGCTTAGGGATGAGAATATTAAACATGAATTCATACTGATTAAGAATGGGGATGTGAGAACAAGGTCCTACCATATAGCACCGGGAACTCTTATGTGGCAGCCTGGATGGAAGAAGAGTTTTCAGGAGAATGGATCCATGTATTTGTTGGTTGAGTCCCTTCCCTATCCACCTAAACTATCACAACATTGTTAATTGGCTATATTCCAATACAAAACAAAAAAGTTAAAAATGGTAAAAAAAAAAAAAAAAAAAAAAAAACAATTAAAGGGGAAACAAGGTGGTGAGGAAAGGAGTGCTTGGTCGGCAGCCACTGTTTCTTCTGCCTTCAGTCTGCATCTTTCGCAGAGCTTCCAACAGTGCTACGTTGGTACAGGGCATCCGGAGGTTCACAGCCTCTGAGGAGCCACTGTGAGGAGGGTCCAGGGATGAATGTACCATTTGCAGTGGAAAACAAGTGGAGGTTACTAGCTATGAAGACTTTGTTCCTTGGGTCTGGATCTGCTCCACCTTTCTTTATAGTAAGACCTGCCTGCTGCTGCCGGCTACATCGCTCCAGTTGTGTCTGACTCTTTGTGACTGCATACACTGTAGCCCACCAGGCTCCTCTATCCATGGAGATTCTCCAGGCAAGAATCCTGGAGTGGGTTGCCATGCCCTCCTCCAGTTACAGTAAGACATCAACTGCTTAAAAAATGATCCATGAGACAGATATGAAGAGGAGTATGTTAAGAGGTGCAATCTTTTTTTAAAAGAAGGGATAAAATAAAATAAAATAAAAAGGGATAAAACTTAGTTTCAGCATCCTAGATAGGTTTGTAAATAAACTTATGGCATAAATCCTTAATGCCTCTTCTCTGAAATACGGAACATGGTAATTGAACATATGCTTCCTTTCTATTTGAGTATTACTGCATTATTAGTTTCTGAATTAAATATGTATGTGATTTCAAAAAGTAATCTAAAAAAGAAAAATGTGTGTGGAGAGGGAGGTCATTGGTATTTGAAATTCCATTGAAAACTATATTCAGAGGATATGACTCAGAGCAAGCTTTAACCAGGTAACTGCCCTCCACCAACCCTCATTGAGGAATAATCCAGAAGAGGTGAAAGCGGGAACAGCAGGAAGCCACATTCCCCCAGCCCACCCAGATGCCAGCTCCTTTTCTGTGGGTCCTGCTGACTGAGTAGTCAGTCAGTAGTCAGCACAGAATCCTGTGCAGCAGGCCTCTCCACTCCCATTTCACAGATGAGACGACTGAGGACAAAGAGTTTAAGGCCACATAAGGAGGCGCAGAGCTAGAAAGTGTCAGATCTGGGGCTTGCAAACAGCGCAGCTGGGCTCCAAAACCCATGCTCATCCCAACATCAGACACCCTCACACCTTGCCCCACCTACACCTCCTGATTCCGCTCAAGTGCTATGTTTTTTATGTAAGAAAGACCTTCTTATATCAACCAAACAGGGTATGGAGATGCTCCTCTATTTCATACCACTTATTTTTATTTGATATGCTATATATTGGCTTGCTTTCTGCCCTCTCGCTGGAATATATGTTTATTACAGAATCTCTAGTCTCCAACATGTCTGATACTTTACAGGTACTCAATAAATATTTGTTACTAAATTATACACTTCTCAGGAACAAACGCTTTATTTTTATTACCTAAATGCACACTAATTCATCTATTAAAGGTGCCTAGTTAGGAAAAAAATCACACTTATAATACAAAATGCTGAACAGAAGAATAGGAAATGTCTTGTTAGATTTGTCCAGAATATTAATTTATGTCTACTGGGCCAAGCAGACAGTTTCTGTAAGGTACTGTTATTAATAGAAACTCCCTGCTTTTGTTAAATATTAAATAAAGAATCTGAAGGAGAACCAGACCACTGGTCTCTGTCATCCACACCAAGAAGGTAGGAGGGGATGGACGGATGTGCAGAGAAACCGAGAAAATTCAGGTGAAGAAAGTCAATTCATTGCCCTGATGCTTTCTTTACAGATGCCAAGAAACTGAAGAGGGATTAAACAAACTGACTCTTTTTCCACAGAATAATCTAAGTTGTTGGTTCTTTTGTAAGGAAATGATGCTGAGTTAAAGAGAACACTTTCTCTTCCTCTCCTTTACCCTCCCCAGTCCTGTATTTGAGCCCTAGTTACCATTCCTGTCTAGTTGCCACTTGGACCGTTTAATTCTCGGAAGCTGACTATAAGTGTCTGGGGGCTTTTCTTGGAGAATCAGAACCTCTTAGGGGTTGAGTCATTCTTTCATGATGTTAAAGGAAATATAATCCCCTGATGGGGTTGGGCTGCTGTCCTGACTAGCATCCAACGAGACCAAAAGAGGGGTACCTCGTCAGCAAGGAGCCTTCGGTAATCAGACACCAACACCACTCCTCTTTTGAAAAGAGAAAAATGTGCATAAAATGAAGAAGTTGGCCTTTAGAGTAGAAAAGCCCAAAGCGTAACAGCTAACATTGGTTGTGATGCTCATGTGGCAGGCACGTTGCTGAGGCTGTAGTCCCCACTCACTCCAGAAGAGTGATCTTGAAGGTTAGGGGAGCTGCCTGAAGCCTCCACATATAGTGAATGACAGGGCCAGGGTCTGTCCAGCTTTCTGGAGCCCACGCTCATGACCATAATGCTATATGACCTGCACAGGGTTTGTCTCATAGAGGGAGTGAGGATGGAGGCGACTTCTACTTTTGATGGTGCCCAGATGTTTTTCTACAAAAACTGCAGCAGCATCTTGGAGGGAAGGGTTATTCCAGATGCATTTGCAGCAGAATCCCTTTGATCCTCTTTAATCTATCATCAATTAACTTATGGGGCCAAAAACCATTTTTGGCTGACCACTTTAAAGAACGTCTTTGGGACCACTTGTAGTCTGCCCTCTTATGCCTACTCCAGTGGCAAAAATAGTTCTGCGTGCTGGAAAGCTCTATCTTCAGCACAACTGGCCAGAGAAACTACCCAAATAACTCACTCAGAAAGGTGTCATCTACAAAGCAATTGACTTTTTGGGTTCTGAATCCATCTCAGTTCCCCAACCTGGTGGTAATGAATTGTAAAGGTCTGGAGCAACCCAAGACGCATCTCAGCAATGCCATCTCCATGGCAACAAGGGGAGATGCAGACACATCTCAGCAACGCCATCTCCATGGCAACAAGGGGAGATGCAGTAGAAAAGCAGCCTCGGCCCTTGAATCAGAATGCCTGTATTCTAGGAGAACCCCTTAACCTCAGAGAAGCTTAGTTTTCTCATCAATAAGATGCGGAGTCATTACATTTGCTATGAGGTTCAAATGAGCTAGGTTATCATCACCATGGCAAATGTTTATAGTGTCCTTGGAATGCTCCAAGCATCTACTAAGTGCTTCATGCATATATTTAATTTTTAACCCAGGGGTTAGGTACTTATCATTAAAAACTCTGATTAAGGATGAGAAACTTGGGGCCTACCTGAGGTTTAGTAATCTATCCAAGGTTACACAGCTGGTAAGTGACAGGTCAGAACCTGAATTCAGATGTGAGTACCTTCTGAAGCTATGGTTTTAATCACTGCAAGCTGAAGCTTGTGACTGCTTCGTGATTGGGCTCCACCCTGTCTCTCTGCTGCCATCCCTTGTATGTGAGACCCTTGGGATTATATGAAAATCCTTGGAATGCCATATTCTGATGTGAAGCTTTATATTTGTTTAAGGACCTCAGGTTGCATTTGTACAAAACTGATCAAGGAAGTCCCACAATGATGCTGAGTATGCCTGGGTGGTCATATACCCTCAGAAGTCACTCACTCCTTAAAGGTGATGTGCATAGTCACATGTATCATTTTTATCATATCTATGCCATTGCTTTGTCCAAAAAGGTTAGTTAAAGTTTTTTTTTTAAAGACCAAAATGTTGAATTTTATTTTATTTTTTATTTTTTTTTCCTTTATTTATTTATTTATTTTTTCAGTGGGTTTTGTCATACATTGATATGGATCAGCCAAGGTTAGTTAAATTTTAACAACTAACTCCAGTTTTACTGTTTCTTGAAGAAAAATTAAAATAATGAATGCATTAACATTGTTTCCCCCAAAACATCATGTTTGAGATCACATAGCTTGTTACTGGTAGGACTGAGTTATCTGGGTGAATTCCTACAAAGTGGGCAGACTGGATCATTTCCACAGCCCCCTTTGGCTAGGAAAAAAAATATGACTCTGGGCCACAGACTCCTCCAGCCAAGAACCATGCTGGATCCAGTCTTCCTCTGCAAATTAGGAAAGGGGGAAGATGAGTAGGAAAAAGGAAAGGAGAAGTAGGAGCTGCAATGTCAAGGTTACAAGACAAGGAGCTAAGTAGGGAAGAATGACTCTGGGGAGGAGGAAGCACAGGAGTCAGTTCAGAGATGAGGACCCACAGAGCTGTGTGGGAGGCAGGGTCCTTGTCCACTGACAAATGGCTTCGGTGTTTCCCCAGGTTTTCCCAGAGACACTAGTCATCCCTGTCTGAGCTAAGTCTTCAGAGAGGGAGGGAAGAAAGGAGGGAATGTATCCTTTCAGTAACTCCACTTTCTTGATCTCAGCCCATCCCTGCTCATCCTGGATGTTTAGCTATTATCAAATTTCATTAAAGATTTCATCTGTTGTAGGTGTAGCATTATTTTACAGAAATAGAAAAAAAGCACTACCCATTATCTCTGTACAGTGCCATTAGAAGACCCGGGCAGCTCTTACATTAAGGATTATCTTAGAATTGATGAGAAGTTCTTATAACTACTGTATTACTACTAATAAAATCCATAACTTAAGGGTTTGCTAGGTGCCAGGAACTGTACTAAATGTTTTATATAGTTGGATTCAAAATTCGTGATCTGTGAGATAGGTGTCACTACCCTCGTTTATAGAGGAGAAAAGCTCAGAGAGGCTAAGTAACTTGCCTAAGTTTGCCCAGCTGGCAGAGACTGAATAGGAAGCTGAGTCTGACTGCAGAGTGTGTGGCTTTAATCACCACCTTATCTTACCTCCAGCTTTTCAGTGGTGGGCCACTTCATTAAGATTCTCAGGGTGACAAAGGTCTTGGGGCCCAGGCCTCTCCCTGACTCTTCTGGGTAGAACCGATTATGAAGGAAGACAGTGGAGAAGGGCCACAAGTTCTCCCTCGGCCCACAGATCATCAGGAAGACTGTTCTAGCTCTGGATATGTGGGGGTTAAAACACAGGAGGAGTGGGCTTCGAGGGGCACCGGAATTCCCAGAGCTTGTTCTACAGGGAACTAAAAGACAGTGAGAAATGGGGAGGGGAAGGGGACACAGACACACAGCTGGTATTTCAGCGCTCACACACGGGAGGGGGGCGGGGGGCAGTTGTTACTGCAAGACTGATGATTCCAGCCCAAGGCATGCATGAGTCCTTCCAAGACCTCACCAGGGACCTAGCCAGTATGAATTCATGATTCTGGTTTTTTTTTTTAAAGAGGACTCCTCTAAATGCTTCAGGTTTAACAACCCTGGACCACTCCCGCCCCCCACTGCTACCAGACCCAATGTTTATGAAAGCAGGTGTTGTTTAGGACAGAGGCAGCTGGAGGAGAGTAGGGTCCACATGGGCCGCGCAGAAGAAGTAATGGTGATTGAAAATGGGGAAATAACTAGGAGAAAAGTTGTCTGGTTGTTTGGTCTGCAAGTTTTCGTTGGCTTGCAGAAACGGGCCATTTCCTGCCCTATTCCTTCCAAGGCCAATCCCACAGACTGGCAGTGGGAAATTTCCCCTGTTTACTTTAATGAAGGGGTTGTGTTCTGATGCCAACCAGTCCTGAGAGCCTGCCGTTCCTCCGCGGTAGTCGCCAAAGTGATGATACCCATGAGGAATGTGGGGGACTATAATAGAACTCTTATGCAGAATTTTCTGACCCTTTAACAGCATTTCTGTATGTCTTACAATGGATATAACACATTAATACATGTATACAATTTGTAAATCATTATACATATGCAGAAGATATAAGAGATGTGGGTTTGACCCCTGGATCAGGAAGAAGGAAATGGCAACCTACTCCACTATTCTTGCCTGGAGAATCCCATTTTACAGGGTCACAAAGAGTTGGACACAAATGAAGCAACTTAGCACAACACCACACAGGATAGGTAAGGGCTTCCCTGGTAGTTCAGAGGGTAGAGAACCTGCCTGCAATACAGGAGAGCTGGGTTCAGCTTCTGGGTGGGAAAGACCCCGTGGAGAATGGAATGGCTACCCACTCCAGTATTCTTGCCTGGAATGTATTGCTATAGGTCTGTGATGAAAAAGGGTCTTCCCTGGTAGCTTACACAGTAAAGAATCTGCCAGCAATGCAGGAGACCCGGGTGTGACTCCTGGGTTGGGAAGATCCCCTGGAGAAGGGAATGGCAACCCTCTCCAGTATTATTGTCTGGGAAATCCCATGGACAGTGGAGCCTAGCGGGCTACAGTCCATGGGGTTGCAAAGAGTAGGACATGGCTGAGTGACTAACACTGAGATGAAAAAAGTTGGGAGATTATCACTTCAAGGAGAAGATACTGCCCAATCCTCTTTAAGTTCCCCCTCTTAAAGCTTCTGGGTGACAAAGTCATCAAAAATACCCATCTTGGTTGAATTCATAAGATTGTTGCACGTTTTGGATGTAACAATTGTCTTCTTTACATTTCCCTCAACTTTACAGTAAATTAAATAATTGCTGTATTTTTTTAGCTACTAACCTGGTATTTGGAGTTTGCCAAGGCAACAGGGAAATGCTGAACTGATTGCATACTTAAACTGCTTGCATTTTGATATTAAGGGATTATGGTTGTTTGTATGGTATTAATGTTATGGCTACATTTCTTAAGAACCTGTATTCTTTAGAGATAAACACTAAGACATCTGCAGATGAACTATGATGTTTGAGATTTGCTTCAAAAGATGATATAGATGAAAAAAGATAGCCATGAATTATTAATTATTGGAGACAGGTGTTAATGTACATGGGGGATTCCTTATACTCTACTTTTACACTGAGATTTTCACTATAAAAAGTGAAGAATTTTAAAACAAAAATCAACCAAACATGAAGAAATCAGTGAGGCCCGATATTAAAAAAAAAAAACCCACTGTCTTTCATCTGCCTGATATAGTTAAGTGACATCAAGAAAAGCAGACAATTTACTGAGCACCAGAGTGGTACCTTGAAGCCCCTGAGTTGGGCATTTTAGATCAGGAAGTAAATGATTTGGGACTGATGTTGCTTTTCTGCTGGCAAAAAAGAACTTGCTGATTCTCAAGGAGAAAACAAATAAGACCATTAAACAGGATCACTATGCTCTTTGGATAAAGCATCATTACAAAGCACCATTTTGATGAGTTGAGTATAATCAATCAGGAACATGCAGCTTCAATTTCCCTCCAAATACACAAGCTGTAGGTTTAAGGGGGAAATGCCCTAGTAGACATGTGCTGAGTTGCAATGCTTTGGAAGACTTTGAGAGTCACCGAACACAGATGGACTCTGGCTCCACTCCCCCAGAATGGACCTCGCTCCCCTCTACTGGAGGAGGATTTCTCCACCTCACCCCATTTCCTCTGTAAATGCTACCTCCTAGCTTCTAAATCCTAATCTAAACTTGATCTTGGATTCTCAAAACATAGGATGAGAAAAATCCAGAGATCGGCAGTTTTTTTTTTTGTTTGTTTTCAATTTTGATGAAAAAGAAATAATTTCTTTGAGACTTAACTTGGAAAGCATCTCCTGGCAAACCCATGGAGTTCACTCTGTTGGTTTAAACTTGGAAACTGCTGGGAGTCGTTAACACAGTGCAAATGAAGTGAGGAGGAAAAGGATGCTGAGGTCATTCTACTGCCCTCTTCTCCCTCAACCCTCTTCCTCCTCATTCACACGAAGAAGAGTCCAACAGCAACAGTCTCGACATGCCTTGTGTGGACCTCTGCTTAATACAAAGCCTTTGGAAAAGATGCTTCCCCGGGCTGTGTAGCTCATGGCCAAGTCTGGCTGAAGCCAGCGGGGAGGAGGCCAGTGCTGCCACATGACCTTTCCCTAAAGAAAGGGAAATGGAGAAGTTGGACCAGGGCAAACCATCTCGAAACCTGTGAAAGCCCAGGATGCCCAGTGGGGTGTGATTTAAGGCTCTTATTGGTCTGTGAACCCCAATGAAGACTGTTGTTTGTCAGAGGTGTGTTTTGCAAGTTTGTCCGAGGAAGTTCTGCAGAGGGTGGCTGGGATCCTTGGACCTGAGACACGTGGTCGGTCTTCTGCGTCTCTGACTTCCGGGCCCTACCCCACTTCCCAGAAGGACACACACAGGGCCGCCTCAGAACTCCTGCTGTTCTTGGCAGCTTCTCCAGAGACATCCTTCCATAGCCTTAAATGATTCAGGTTGCAAAACTGGAGTCATGCATTTTAATTTCCCGAGCACAAAACTCCAGGGGGAATAAACCGTCCCTGTTTAGAGCTACTCTCTCTGCAGGGGTCGGGAAAGAGTGCGATTTCTCCCTCCAGATATGGGCATGGATTCTGTTTCTAGTGATGCCAGTTCCAAACCAAGAATATTTGACTGTAAGTGAGAAAGACAGCCAGCATTTCCTGACAACCTGAGAAGCCCCATGGCAATAGCATAGCACCAGTTTTAGGGACCAGTTATCCCCCACTGGCAGACGATGCCTAGCTGCCTTACTGATACTTTCATCTTTCAAACAAAGGACAGTCACCTGCTTTGAAGAATAGGGCTTGAGCTGCTGGAAATTCACTCAGACTCTACCACACAAGCATAAACACAGCTTCCACCAAAATATGACACAAAGTGAGAACTGTTTTCAGACACTACAGGAGATAGAATCTGAATGGTTGGGGAAAGATGACAAAACTTTCAATTTTCTGTAAATAGCTTTTGAGAGTTGGGAGTGTATCGTAAAATTCATTTCATCATTCCACCACCCGCAACTCTAATGTTTCCCCTCGGGATTTTTGCTAAACAAAATATTGAAAGAAATGTTACAAAAGCTACAGGAGATTTATTAACCTGAGCAGCAGCAGCCGTTTCAGTTACTCAGGCCCAGTGCTGCTTTCTGCAAAGCCTGAGATACAGACAACTTGTCATGGAACTGGCCAAGACACGACGCGAATTCATTTCATTTAGTTCAGTTTAGGCCTGTACTGTGCAGAAGCTGGATGTTCAGACATAGACAACTCTCAACCAGCCCTCCTTCTAAGGACTCACCAGGCAGAGCAGAGTGGATGGGACGCTGTGTACACCACAGAAGAGAGCAGAGGGACGGGGAGATGACTTTCACAGGATGTCAGGGTGAGTTGATACCTGAGCTGGAACTAAGGGTTCTTCAATTGTAATGCCCAAAAGGATCACTTGGGGAATTGTTTGTTAAGAATGAAAATAGGATGGGCTTCATAAGAATTAAGGGGAACTTGAGAATAAAAATGGATGCACTCCACCCAAGACTTTTGTTTTAGGGAATTGATTTAGAGCCCGACCATCTGCATTTTAAAGTAAAAAAAAAAAATCAGCCCTCAGTTGTTATGTGGGTGGTCCTCAGAACCCTCACTGCTCCAAGAACTTCACCTGTAAGTCTGGACATGCATGAAGCTGTAAATAGACCCAGAAAGACTATAAGGCTGGACCCATGCTCATGTGTGTGAAACTCAAAGTCTATTTCTTAAATTTGCTTGGGCGTCTAGAAAGTTCAGAAAGAGTTCATGGGAGTCTGGGGGTGAGGGCTTATGAAAGAAAGCACTGCCCTTGATCCTTTCGGCAGGCTTTCTGTAGACCCCAAAAGCAATCCTCAGCTCCCTGCCCCCTATTCTCTGACTGGGACTCCTTTATACTAAACACCCTGGTTTTCGGCTTCTTCTATGGAATTCACTCTCCTCTGGGTCATGTCAACACGTGCTGATGGAAATGTTTAAAGAAGGGGCTGCCTGGGGTCATAAACTCTGGGCCCTCAAGGCCAAACCAGGCAGGCAAAAGTGTCTGTGGGATTGGACACAGGTGTTTTTATTTGGAGTTAAGTTGAATTTGAATGCCTTTTAGCCATTATCTATGGGCTTCCCTGGTGGCTTAGTGGTAAAGAATCCGCCTGCCAATGCAGGAGACATGGGTTTGATCCCTGGGTGGGGAAAATCCCCTGGTGGAGGAAATGGCAACCCACTCCAGTATTCTTGCCTGGAGAATCCCATGGACAGAGGAGCCTAGTGGGCTACAGTCCCTGGGGTCACAAAAGAATAGGACATGACTTAGCAACTAAAACAGTATCAAGCCAGTATATATGTATACATGTTTACCTTATATATTATGTATGCTTTACAAAATAGATATGTTATTATTATGTATACATATACATGTTTACATATATATGAAAGTGAAAGTTGCTCTGTCCTGTCTGACTCTTTTGCGACCCCATCCATGTATTATACAGTCCATGGAATTCTCCAGGCCAGAATACTGGAGTGGGTAGCCTTTCCCTTCTCCAGGGAACCTGGAACCAAGGGGTTGAACCTGTATACATAATATGTATATTATATGTTAGGTAGTTAGAATAGGAAAAAGGAGTCCAGAATGGCAGTGGCTAAAAGAAGGGGAAGGGAAAAGCCAGTGAAAATAGAACAAAGAAAGGTCAGAGGACTCGAGTGAGGACCTCAGGTAGAATAAGCAGCACTCCTGGCTATCCCAGTTTACATGGGGCAGGCCCGGGGGAGGAATAACATATAAAAAGAGGAGCCAAAGGGCCAGGGCTCGCTCTCTCTTCTCTTCTCTTCATGTCTTTTAGGTTGGCATGCCCTCGTGCCTCGAGGATGTATTTTCCTTTTATTTTCTAAATAAAACTGAGCTGCGACACGGCCTGTCCGAGGGCTTTGACCCCCGTCGCTTCAAATTTTTGATGTGATGAGACAGAACCAAGGAAATTACACACTCCCCTGACACTATATATACATGTATATGCGTATGGGACTTCCCTGGTGATTCAGACGTAAAGCATCTGCCTGCAGTGCAGGAGATCCGGGTTCGATCCCTGAGTCGGGAAGATCCTCTGGAGAAGGAAATGGCAACCCACTTCAGTACTCTTGCCTGGAAAATCTCACGGACGGAGGAGTGTGGTAGGCTATAGTCCATGGGTTTGCAAAGAGTCGGACACGACTGAGTGACTTCACTTTCAATTTCTTTTCATATATGTTTATATATATACATGCATATATATTTATATGTTTATTTTCTCAGCAGTTTATCGGATGCCTCAGGTGTTCCTGTAGTCTTAGATCTGAATGATTCACATGTTTAGATAACTCCTGCCTGGTTCCTCTAGGCATTTGAGTTTGAGACCCCTGGGGGCCACATTAAATTTGAATCCATTTACTGGATTACCTCCAGTTTTCCAGCTGGGATGCTAGGGAAGAGGACTCAGGCTGAGGGAGTCTTGGTGTCAGAGAGAAAGGAAAATCCAGAAGTTCTGTGGTTGGAGGCTCAGGACACAGGGTAAGCTTCACCCAAGGCCTGGACGCCAAAGCCCAGACAAGGGTGTCTGAAGAAGCCTGGTTAATGCACTCCACCTCTGAGATCCCCGTGGCCGACAGGCTCACCACCCTGCGGCCCCAGGGCCGAGAACTCTGAGCAGACCCACCCCCAGGGCCACTCACAGCTCACGGTTAAACGTTTCTAACCTTTGCTGGCAACCACAGCCACCTCTTACCCTTTCTTGTGCAACGGATTCTGCCTGAAACATTTCTCTGTCGTTCTCTTTGATTCTGCCTAATTCCTCCCTAATTACTTCAAGTTCCCGCTCAGGCCCCCATCTTCTTGCCAAGCTTTTCCTGATCAATTTCACCAAAATGCACAATCTCCTCCTCCTCTCAACTGGTTACCTAACCTACTGTCTAAAGACTTACACCTTTATGTCCTAGATCATTGTTTATATTTCTTATCTGTATAAGTTTTATCTTCTCAATTAAATCCTCAACTCCTCGCGGGCAGGTGCTGTGACTAATTTTTACTGCCTGTATATTCCTTCCAGTACCTGCCACAGTACCTGAACCGCATTGCAGGTGGATTCTTTACTAGCTTAGCCACAAGGGAAGCCCCAGTACCTGAAACATGTCATTAATTCACTGATTAGTTCATCATCACTAGCAGCATCAGGTAACAGCTGCACAGAACTGGGAGCTTCCAAGAAAGTTCTATCAAATCAGTACAGGAATGTGATATTTATAATTTCCTCATATCATGCCTCCTGGATTGCTTCACATTCAGAAAAGGTGGCTAGCTTGAATTCACTCAGAAAAGTTGCCTCTGATTCATGAACTTGTGGAAAAGAAAACTGTAAGCCAGTAAGAAGAGCCTTCTTTAATTAGGCTATAAATGGAAAGTAACTCAATGGAAAGGTTCCTCATTAGGACCCGACATGGGTTGAATGGTGGCCTCTAAAAACATGCCACCTAGAACCTGTGAATGTGACCCTATTTGGATAAAGAGTCTTACAGATGCAATTAGACTAAGGTTCTCAAGATCATCTGGATTATCCAGATGAGTCCTAAATCCAGTGACATGTATCCTTGCAAGAGGGGAAGAAGATGTAGAACCGGAGAGCACAAACTGTAGAAGGCTGTGTGAAGATGGAGGAAGAGACTGAAGTGATGCAGCCACAAGCCAAGGAATGCCTGGAGCCCCCAGAAGCTGGGAGAGGTGTGGAAGGATTCTCCCCCACAGCCCTCACAGAGTGTGGCCCTATTGTCACCTTAATTTCAAGCTCCTAGCCCCCAGAACTGTGAGAGAATAAATATGCGCTGTCTTGTATAGACTTAGTTGCAGCAGCTCTGGGAAACTAATACAGCAAATAACAAGGATAGCAGATGGGGGTGGGGCGTGGAGAGATGCAGGTGGAAAGGGTTGGGAGGAAAGCTTTCTGGCACTAGATTTTAGAGATGGCTTCAGCATCCATCATGAGAGAGGAAGGGGCTTTTCCATAATCCCAATCAAATCTGCCATCGTATGTTTTTCCAGAAAAGCTTCCACAATGTCATTATTACCCCAGAGATGCTTACGATTCAGGCTTAAGCCAGATACTTTCTCTACGAACCGTCTTATCCAAGGTGAACTGGGTTTACCTTCCAATAAGGTAGGACCAGGAAATTCTGAAACGAAGAGTCCTCAAAATGAATGTCCTTCACAGACCCAGGTCATTTATTCTCTTCTCTACTTCTGGAGCATTTATTGAGCATCTACTGTGCTGGGCAAATTGATCAGTCTGCCTAACTGTAACAGAGGCACTGGTTATATCTAAACATGCGAGGATCTCTACTTAAATCTGACCAGTCAAGCTTTTCTATTCTGGGATGTCTGGACTCTATTTAGAGTCCCTCTTTTCATTTGCCCCCTACCCCAACTCTAATTTATAAAGAAGCAACTCTTGCTATTTTTACCTGTCTGTGAGTACAGAGAACTCATTTTTGAGAACTACATTTTTGTAAATACTCCCAAGACTGAGACACACACCGCAGCACTTTTCATCTGATTGCTAGAAGCTGTTCACATCAGTCTGCAATCCTTTTTCAAAGCTTATTAACAAAAACAGCCTGAAAAATATCACTGTAAAGATCAGGGATGTGAGTCATTTCCTCTTACAAAATGAACATAGGTCATGGAGGAAAATGTCTTTTTTTTTTTTTTTTTTGAGATGCATAATGAAATATTTAGAGATAAAATGTTATGATGACTGCAATCTACTCCAAATCACTTCCATAAAAAAATAAAACAAATGAGGCAAAATTGGCAAAATGTTAATCATTATATCTAGGTGATAGGAATACAGGTATTCAGTGCAGGGTTCTTCTGCTTTCCGATGCATAAAAATTATCAAAAATAAAAACAAAAAGGGTGCATATTTTTTACATATAGGGCTATCTCGCCCCCATACTGACACTCTTGGTGTTTTCAGGATTGGAGACCGATTGTCTCAAAAAAAGGATATGTTTATAACTAGAAATGTCCAATAGAGACTTCAGGTCTGTACACGCAGCTTCTGTTCTTAACAGTCCTTTGGTTCTATTTATGGAGGGAAGTGAAGAAGCATCTATTGAGAAAAAGCAGAGTATCAAAAAAAAAAAAGCAAGGAAGAAAGCAGTGTTGGCACAGATGCAGGGGAAAAAATGCCTTGTTGGGAAAGCACTGCATCAGTAAGATGGTGTTTCTCTGTTAAGTCACAGACCGCTAAGCACGCGACTTCAAACTACTGACAGGATGTTTTGTCCAAGTGCATCTAGTGGATGTGGAATTTATCCCTCTAAACTGACATGCCGGCCCAAGGACGGACTCAGGTCCCACCCCCGACAATCCACACCCAGACACAGGCAGGCACAGTGAGGGGGACTCACAGTTCTGAGTATAGGAAGTGCAGATTGCCCACATTGTCAACGTAGTTGGCAGGGCTGAGCCAAGGCAGGATCAGCAACAGAAGCGCCTTCATTTTCCGATCAGGGTGCAGCTCTTTCTCCCCCCACCAGCCACCTTCTCTCTGTCCGTCAGTGGCAGGGGCCCAGCCCAGCCTGCCCCTTTAAACAACACTTGCCATGTTCCCACAATCAGCAGTCATAGAGAATCATACTCAGAGCCCTCAGCTGGAGCTGCGTTGATAAATCATAGGCTTGTAAGAGGACTGTGTGGTGCTCTGATTCTCAGATGGGGAGATGTGAGAATGGAGGGACCCACCAACGCTGGCGAGAGGGTTAGGCTGAGAGCAGGCAGGCTAATGCCTGGGAAAGGGACCTGCCCCCTCCTGCAGAATGCCGACTGGTTCTCAGGAAGCAGCTGGTACATTTACATCACTGGCCAGGAGCAGTCGGGCTGGAAGCTAATCTGTGCTGGAAGAGGGCATGAACACGGCACACGCAGAGCCCACTGTGTGAACAAGCAGATACTCAGAAGCTGTCCTCCAGCTTGACTGGAGGAAGACACGGGTTGAAATCAGCATCTTTGGAACAGAGGCTAGAGAGCTGAGCTCAAAACAAGTCTTTGGATATTGTTGCACAGGAATGTTAATAGGAACCAGCTCCACCTCTCCATGTATATTTAGAATATGTACTTAAGGTAAGTCACCTGTCAATGTCCTGACCACACAGACAGAGGTAAGGGAAGTGATGTCTTCCCTGTTAATTTTGAAAACTGTCCCTATGATAGAATAGGTTGTGTCATTCTCTCTGAGACTAACCAAAAGGCTCAACAGACAGACATGAAGTTCTTTAAAAACAGTGTATACAGACTCCTGATCTGTAAGAAGAAAAGTTATTCCATTCCTCCTGCTCCCTGGAGTAACTGAATTAGGCTCTGACACTAGCTGCAGGATTCTGGGCATTTCTTTGAAGCTCTGAGCCTCAGTCATCTCATTTTTGAAACGAAGCTAATAATGCCTTATTTCCTTAGTTCTGTGAAGGCTGGACCACAGCATCTCTTCCACCTTTGAGATCTGATTCCAGACCATACTACCTGTCTTAACAAGAGGGCTTCTTTGCATGCCTAAGCTCTGGAATGCCATAGAAGCCTCAGATTCCTCTCCTTCTAGTTCATATTTAAGAAGATGAAAGTCCATTTCGCTAACTGAAGACCCAAATCTTAATAGAAATGGCTCAAAAAGATAGTTACATTAACCACAACCTGGCAATTACAACAAACTCCACTTCACAGGAAGAAGACTAAGGAAAATCTACAGGATGACCCCAACTGCAGGTGCTAGTGGTAAAGAATGTGTCTGCCAATGCAGGAGACATAAGAGACATGGGTTCACTCCCTGGATCAGGACGACCCCCTGGAGGAGGAAATAGCAAGCCATTCCAGTATTCTTGCCTGGAGAATCCCATGGACAGAGGAGCCTGGCGGTCTACAGTCCATGGGGTCACAAGAGTGGGACATGACTGAAGTGACTTACACACACACACACACACACACACACACACACACACACACGCAGGAAACAGGCGTCAGAGATTTGCCTTCATCTTTGACAGTGCTAAAAGACTTTAACTACAGTAGACCCTGAGGATGTACAGATTTCACTTCTACAGTTTAGATCCGGGATACACAACCTTGATAAAGCATGGCATCTATCATTCTTTTGAGGTCCTAGTTTGAATTCCACTCCCTTTCTCTGGTATGCAAGAGAGACAGAGTCTGTGAAGAGCATAAAAAAGGAAGTTAGGTTTGGAATTTAGATGCTGTCATCAAACAGGCTTGACTCTGAACCCTAACTCTGCCATCAATGAGCTGTGTGACACTGGGCATGTTGCTTAATCTCTCTGAACTTCCGTATCCTCCTTTGTAAAGACAACAATAGTATGCTTAACTCACAGTGTTGTTATGAAGGTGGAATGAAATAATGCCTATAAGAATAAAGGACTGCATGAGTGTTTAGCTGTTGTTGTAAATGTTGTTATTAATAGCTACTAACAATTGTGGATGAGCCTGGCTGGCAGATCAGAATCTATTTCCAAGAGGCTTTGCAGTTCTCATCCTGGCCCTTCTTTCTTCCTGCTCAGTCTTTTCCTGAATACAGAGTTTCACAGAGTCCTGGGACATGATCATCTTGAATGTCCAGGACCTACCGTATAGAGCGCAACTCATAAGTAGCATCGTATATAACATAGACTATAGTCTTCAGAGTGTGTTGGATTGTATTTCTGATGATCTTGGGCAGGTCAGATTGCTTCTCCAAGTCTCTGTTAAAAAGAAAGATGCCTGACTTTCACTTCTTGCATTTCAAAAGGATAAGATGCCTTAATGGATATGAATGCAATATAAAAATGAGGATATTGTTTTTATTGTTTCTGTTACTCTTGCAAAAACAGCTGGTTTCCTATCCAATATCTAATCTCATCTTCTGCTTTTTAAGAGCACCTGTGTTTTGTTTATGGTGGTGATGCACTTTGCCTCTCCCACAGACAGGCAGCCATGTAATACGCCACTGGCCAATGAGGTATAAGAAGAAATTACTGGGTGACGCAGCCTAGAAAGCTCTTTAAAGGAGGGAGTCTTAGTTTGTACATTGCATTTTGCCCTTGATGCCTGGTTCTTTTTGCCTGGAACTTGGATGTGATGCTGGGGCTTGAGTAGCCGTTTTGAGGCCATGAGGTAATGATCATGAGGATGAATGCTAATTGAAAAGCAGAAGGAGCCTGGATTCCTGATGGCAACATCATACTAGTTGTGGGCTTCCTAGCCCCAAACTTTGTGCTAAATGAGAAAAAGGAAACTTCTACATAGTTAGATCAACATAACTTGAATTTTTTTTTTACCCATCCTCAGATGTAGTCCTATCTAATATAATCTTTTGGGAATAATATCCTACTTTCACATGGTCATGGACTGCTATAAACAGTAGAGTCTTAACCCTAATCCTTTCTCCAGGCTCTGAGTCCTCTTTATCCTTAAATGTCAGCTCAGACATCACCAATCATCAGTCACCTCCAGTTTTCTTGTCTTTTTTCCTTGTCACTAAGCAGGGAACTCCTTGAGTGCAGGAGCTCTATTGGTCCTGTTTTCTACTGTATCCTCACCACAGTGCCTAGAACATCGTAGATGCTCAATAAATATCTGTTGAATGAAAGAGAATTCAACTCAGTTAAAGAGACCATTTCTTGGAATAGTCTTTCTTGATCACAGGCAAATTAGCAAAAACAGACTTCAAACTTTATGAGAGTGATGGCAGGGGTTGAGCATGTATATGGATGGATAATAAATGCCCAGGAACCAAGGAAAAATGTAAGGAAGATTTCTGGGAATGAGTGTCTAAGAGAATGTGGTTTCTCTAAAGAATTGCTTGGAGCATAATCTGATGGATGCTCAATGGTTCCCTCAAAAACAACGGCAGAAAATTGCCTCATCTCTTCTGTGCCCAGGAGAACTAAAAGAACAGCTCTCAGTTAGGCAGAGCCAGGAGAAAGTGGGTTCAGAGTTGGAAAGTCATGTGAAGGATGCATATTAAGAACAGTCAGAGTGGAGATGTTAAGCCAGGCTAAAATGACCAACGAGACTTGTTACTTGCCCACCTTTCCAAAGGGTAATAGTCCCTAGTCCTTCACTCTGGCAGCAAACCCTTCCCTGCTCTGTAGGCAGCTAGCTGAGTCTGTGTTTATGGAACATGGTACAGAGGAGGGTCTGAATATTCATTGGAAGGACCGATGCTAAGGCTAAAGCTCCAATACTTTGGCCACCTGATGCAAAAAGCCAACTCATTGGAAAAGACCCTGATGGCTGGGAAAGATCGAGGGCAGGAAGAGAAGAGGGCCACAGAAGATGAGATGGTTGGATGGCATCACCAACTCAATGGATATGAGTTTGAGCAAGCTCTGGGAGATGGTGAAGGACAGGGAAACCTGGCGCACTGCAGTCCATGGGTCACAAAGTGTCAGACACAACTGAGCAACTGAACAACGACAGAGAAGGGCCCCTGATAGAAGAAAAGGTCAGGAGAGGCTCCAGTGTAGGTCTTTGGGGAGGAAATTTCCAGGACGTTGGGTTTAATCAAGAAAATAACCCTACAGAGTCTCCAGTCAGGCGTGCCAATACCATCAAATTTTCACTCAGGACTGTTTTCAAAGCACTGAACAATGAGCTCTTTGTTTGTGCTAAGTAAATACTGAAGGGGGTCAGCTTTACTGTCTCACGTTTTTATTATCTTCCACGAGAGAGAAACTCAAGGGCAAGTGGCTTGTCCCATGAACTCAACATGTGTGTGTTTTCAAATTCTCTCTTCTACCTTTCAGAGGTCATTTTCTCAGAGGCAGAAATTGTGGCTTATATAGATTTTTCTTTCATTCTGGGCCTGGCCTATTGTGGATTGTTGATAAATATTATATACGCAGAGAATGATACTGCAAAGTAAAGATGTAGTCTTGAGACTAAGAAAATGCCCACTCAGGATCAAGGAAGTAAAAGCTTCACCTCCACACACCCTCTCACTGCCAGTCTGGGTCAAGAGAGGTGCATTGAACTGGCCCTCTGCTGTGCCCCAACTTTGCCCACTGCCAATATCCCTTGGTGGGGAAGTCTGCCATTGCACTCAACAAGCCCATCACTCTCGTGGGAATTCTTTATATTAGACCCATGTGATGGGAGTCTGCAAGCATCTAAGAGCAGAGGACAACAGAATTATCCAGAAGATTCCAAACATCAGCTCACATGCTTAGATTTACTCCCATAGAAGAACTCTACAGTCTGAAGTTAAAAATAGTTACCCAAGTCATTGCTGGTCCAGCCAGTCATGCACACCCACAGTTGCCCCTACATGCTTTACTTTAGGATTTATATTCAACCCAGGGTCTGAAGTAGTAAGACAATGTTTACAAATGACATAAATTCTGCAGAAAAACAGGCAGCATCCCCGATAACCGTAGCATGCACGATCCTCCAGACAGGCCGTGAACAGAGGCCTTGGGGAAGCAGTTCTCGAACACAGGTTCTTTACTAAAGGGACAATGGAAACATTCTAAATGTGATTCATTTCTGCAAGAGTTTAGTATTTAAGGAGTCAACCGAAATAAATTCCCATTGCACAGGTGGAGAAACCTATGTAGGAAGCTTCCCATGAAGCCCAGGGTCGCTAGCTCTCTAGGGCCCCCTGGAAGGACATGTGGATCCACGTCGGTCTCCCCATAGTTCTCAACCAGAATTACAGTGAAGTTCTCCATTTTAGGTTTTTAGCCTGCCTACTTTATAGTTATCAAAGTACCATCAGTCAAAGAAAATATTTTTAACTCATTATATTTTAAATACGGAAATGAAGAATGCAAAATTTATAAGCTTATCTTCTAGTACAAACATATGACAACACTTCCATACAAGCAGCCACCAGCCTGGAGGCCTCATATCGGAACGTAAGGAAAATGCCGGCTTTCTGGTAACCTCTGAGTTTTCCGACTTTAAGAGACTCCAGCGGGAGTAGTGCCTTAATCTTAACCTCTCTTCTAAGACGAGGAAGAGATAGTCTACTGAATTGGTCACTAGCCCCGGGCCCAAGAGGGCTCTGGAGTCAAGTTCCAGATTAGCTCCAGATTCTGAATCCTGGCCAGTAAAATGCTTAGGGAGCAGGAGGCAAGGAAGTGTATATTAAGCATTTGATGACTAACAAATTCAACGTATTTTTGGAAATGTTGGTTTTAACCTACTTAGCAAGCTGAAGTGTGGAGTCACAGCAAGCGTGGAGGCCCAACACCTGCCCTGAGAGTTCCCTCGCCACCGAGGGCTGCTGAAGGGGAGGGTGAAGGGCTCTGAGGCCACGGCTCAGACCTGTGAATTCCATCAGCTCTGCACATCTCGTTATGCGCTGAGCGTTCAGCAGACCTTTCCCCCTGACTTCTTGAGGTGTGGGGTCCTGCAGCCGGTGTGGGCAGCTGAGGTGCACTTGAGTCATCTCTCTCCTAGACCCCAGAAGCCCCCCGCCCCACCAGCCTCTTTGCAGACCTCCCCTGGAACTACTTCTTTCCAGCCTTGCTCTCAGCTCCCCGTGCTATCTTATCCCAGTTCTTAGGGATATTCTTGGCCCCACATCAGTGTTTGATGAGGGGAGGAGGAAGGGCTGCTTGTTTCACTCTCTCTCTTCAGAGCGCTTCTATTTCTCTCCTCGTCTCTGTCCTCTGTCCCTCCCCTGCAAAACTCCAGTAGTGCAGAATACTGACCACGCCCCTCCCCGAAGCAGTCTGCCTCCTCATCCTCAGAACCTGTGAATGTGTCACCTCACACGGCAAAGGGGACTTACAGATGCGACTAAATAAATCCTGAGATGAGGAAAGGAGCCTGAACTATCCAGGTGGATTCACTGAGTGGATCCCAGTGTCATCACCGGCGTCCTTATATAAGGAAGTCAGGCGGATCAGAGTCATAGAAAGAGATGTGGTGATGGAAGGAGAGGAGTGAGAGAGAGAGAAGGGAAAGAGGGAAAGGAGAGAAGAGAGAGAGATTCTAGGCTGCTGGCTTTGAAGATGGAGAAAGAGGCCACAAGCCAAGGAAAGCAGGGGCCTCTGGAAGCTGGAGGCCGCAAGGAAAGAGACTCTCCCCAGAGCCAAAGGGAACCAGCCTCCGAACACCTTGACATCAGTGAGACCTGTGTTGGACTCCGAATACTCGGAACTGGAAGGTAACACACTTGGCATTGTTTTAAGCCACTAAGTTTGTGATTGTTACAGCAAAGCAGGAATCGCATACAGCTCCCAAACACAAATGTATTATATAAACGGCAAAGTAGGCAACATGGGAAAGGGCAGGGCGGTCTCCCAGGGCCTTTTCTCCTCCTCTTGCTCCTCACCTCTTTGAGCTGGTGTGGCTGCAGTCTCGGCCCTGGCCCTGTGTCAGCATCTGTCTGCATCCACCTCATCTCTGACCCCAGACCCACTGCCCTGCAGGCAACGCCTCCCCTACCCAGGCAAAACTTGCAGCTAAGGTCACACGCAGACTCCCTTACCCCTTCTCCTCTGGCCATGCTTCCTTCTGGGCACATCCTAGCTTACACACCTGAGATCACAGAGGGCCAGAGGCAACTCACGAACCTGACATAGATGCATTTGGCTCAACATCTAGGGGGGGAAAGTATGTTCATCGGAGTAATTACTATGGAAAACATATATGAAGCATTATACCCAGGCGGGTGCTTTGGATGCAAACTTCCATGTTAGAGATTCTGCACGTCCCCAAAGACAAAGACTCAGATTCAGGGCTTAAGGAATGTGACCTTTAGAAAAAAAACACCCGCACCTGCCTCTCACCCCTGTCACAACAGGAACCAAGATAAATACCAGTTTCCAAATTTCCTCTTACAAAATAACTCTGGTATTACTGTTCATGTCTTATTAAGCACCTCAGAGGCTCTAAGAGAGGAACTCCTGCGCTGAGACCCAGGACCACCCCCGAGGCTGTCCACAAGAAGTACGCTCAGGAACACAACAGTGTGAGTGGGTGAAATAAGAGGTAGATGGTGGAACGGGAGGTGTTGACCACCGGCGGGAGTAGTCACACCACACTTCTGCATCAGTGCACACCTGTGCTGAAAACCTTGCAGAACAAATCACTAGAAGGACAAAAGTTTTCTAAGTTTCTCCTCTTAAAAACTTAATTGAAAATACCTTGTGTCTCCTCAAAGGGTAGCTGGGCTTTGGTATTTCTCCTACAGAGCAAATCATGGGACAAACTGGGAGGGATTTGTTTTCTTACATAAAAAGGCAAGCAATGCCCTCCAGAAAATCTTTTTGGGAACCTGAAGCCTCACAAAATAAGATGAGAAAGCTGCTCATTAGCTTCTCCAGTATCTTTCACATTTCAGATGCACCCAAATGAAATAAACCAGTCACAAAAGAGCAAATACTGAATGGTGCTTCTTATATGAGGTTTTTAGAGCAGTCAAACTCATGGAGACAGAAAGCAGAATGGTGGTTGCCCGTGGCTGGAGAGGAAGGAATAAGGGGGTTTTATTTTAATTTTTTAAATGGATATGAAGTTTTAGTTCTGGAAGATGAAAAAAACCCTGGAAATGGTTATTGGTGGTGATTGTACATCAGTGTAAACGTACTTAACGTCTCTGAGCCGCACTTTAAAATGCTTTTAAAATGGCAAATTTTATATTATTTATATTTTATCAGAAAATCTCCCCACTGTATAAACACATACCCACACACACTCACACCCCGCGCGCTGTTTCCTCACACCGAACCACAGCCAGAACGCCTCAGCCGCCTCTTATTTTGAATGAATCCTTTCAGTGGCGGCAAAGCAGAAGGGAAAGAAACAGGCATTTCCGGGAGCACCCAGCCCTTGCAGCAGCAGCCGTGAGGGCGGGGGGCTTCTCAGGATTGGCCGAGGGGCAGCCCCTCCCTAGAGAGTGAAAGTGAAAGGCGCTCAGTCGTGTCCGCCTCTTCGCCACCCCATGGACTGTACATTCTCCAGGCCAGAACACTGGAGTGGGTAGGCTTCCCCTTCTTCAGGGGATCTTCTCAACCCAGGGATCGAACCCAGGTCTCCCGCACTGCGGGCGCCTTCTTGACCACTGGGCCGCCAGGGCAGCCCCTCCCTACCTCGTCTGAAAGTGGCGCTCCAGGTCGCAGCGCGGGAGCACCTCGGTGCAGTGGTCCGAGAACGGGCAGGTCACCAGCAGCTTGTTGAGGAGCTTGTTGACCAGGATGTTGGACTTCTGGCAGCGCTGCAGAACCAGGGGCTTGCGATCCACGGGGCAGAAGTCCTTCTCCACCAGGAAGCTGGTGAGGCAGAGGGTGCAGTACGTGTGTCCACATGGAGTGTCCAGAGGGTCCAGAAGAGCTTGCAGACAGATGTGGCAGATGAGGTCGTCGTCCACGTCTTCCGTGTAGGTGTAGAAGTGGTTTTCCTCGGGGGAGTGGACTTGGCCACACACCACACACAGCGGGGCAGGGCTGGGATCCGGGTCCTCAGCCGGATCTGGCTGGTTCATGGTCAACTGGGGGTGGGTGGAGCAGTAAGACAGGAAACCAACCCAGGAAAACAGTATTTCCTCCAGAGTAAGTCAGGATCTTCTAGGAGCCATCCACAAACCTGAAAGAAAGAAAGAACTGCTCATCTATCTTGGTTATGGACCTTAGCGGTGCTGCCGGTGGACAGAACTGAGCTTCGACTAGGAAGGCCTGAGCCGAGTGACCACTTGGTGACTGACTGACGTGACCTGAAGCCTGGCTTCCTTATGCCTCAGCTTAACTACCTATCTTAGTAGGAATAATACTTACCTCTAACGTCCTCATATTAGTGCAGTGAAAATTATTTGAGAGAAATCTGAGAATGTCCAGAAACAGGCCCTGACAAAACAGACGAGTGATTTGTGAAGTTCTCTGTCAGATCACGACAAGAGGAAAAAGTTAATGTGCTCATGGCTTTCTCTTATCTCTCTTCACTACTTTTCTCTAAAACCCAGAAAATAAAGGACACCTCATAGTCTTCAACTAAATCATCTGAGAAGAAATAAGAGCTGCTGAGGCAGTTGTATTTTTATGATGATGAAAGCATTGTTTTCTTCTGCGTGTATTTCATTTATTCAGTTACTTCACGGTAAAGGTGTTTCCCGAGCCACGCTGCCTGGGCCAATCCTACCGCCACGGCACACCAATGATTTAAGTCTCTATTTCCATGTCTATAAAGTGGAGATAATACTGTAATGGCCTATCTCAGAGGGGTGTTGTGAGGAGTAAATGACATATGAGGCATAAAACTCCTTAGAATTATGCCTGAAATACAGTAAGTGCCCAATAAATATTAACTATTCTTACATATATTTGTTACTGAAGTCATTCTGTCTCCAGCTGAGCTCATTTGGCCTGGAAACTGAAAGGTATAGTTCCTGTCACGGGTCTTTTTGCTTTGTTCTCATAGTTCTCTTTCATTCAATTATACATATATTTTCAAACTAGTAGAATATTATCACACTATGTATTTTCCATTGGTGAAAAGTGAAAGAGTCGCTCAATTGTGTCTGACTCTTTGCAACCTTATGGACTGTAACATGCCAGGTTCCTCTGTCCATGGAATTCTTCAGGCAAGAATATTGAAATGGGTTGCCATTTCCTTCTCCAGGGGATCTTTCCAACCCAGGGATTGAACCTGGGTCACCCACATTGCAAGCAGATTCTATACCATCTGAGCCACCAGGGAAGCTATTTTTCCTTTGGTACAGGAGTTTAAAATGGAGATCTCAACATGCCTGATCAACACCTAGGAAAGTCTCCTGATCAGTCAATAAACATTTTTTTCTTTGCCTTCAATATTTTTTATTAATGAGCTGCAGTAGTGTGAGATTAGTGACAATGATAATCATAAACATCTGATTTCAATAAGCATTTTGTGAGCACCAATCTTGAGCTAGGTAGCAAATTGGCTGTGTGGGGGACCTTCAAGAGAGCTTTAAAGGACATGCCTACCCTCTTGGAGTCCCCAGACCTTCCCAGGGGATGGGACATGACCCAGTACTGAGAAACCCTGGTAAGCAGTGCAGACAGGTCAGCGTTAGGGGACTCGAGGTCAACACTCATGACAATGAAGAATCATGTAGTATCCCAGCCCTCAACTCAACTTTCTTCTTTTCCGAAAGTAACTAAAATGACTAAGGTTTCCGCAGAAACATAAAGACAGATGAATCTCCTAACAGGAAACTGACCATGTTTAGAAACAGCACAGCAGTCATAAACTGCCTTACAGTTTTTTCTTTTCCAAGTAAAGTTTGAGGTTGTTTGTACAAAGATAGCCTTATCTCAAAAAGAAAATACATTGACTTCAAACTTGTACTGAATCAGCTTACATTTCTGCACTGTGTTAATAAGCCTTGAAGAACACTCTGGTCAAGAGGTAGAAGTAAAGTGCCCCAAATGTGAAAGCGTGTAGAAATCACAGACTTTTATTTAGCATCAGAAGAGATCACTGGAGACAAAGGTAGAGGATACAGGAGGGGGTGAAGCTGTTTATAGTCAAATTTCATAGAAACCTACACAGCTGCTATTTGTCCTCAAGGCTCAGAGAAGATATTAGAACCACACAGGAAATGCTTTCAGTAGCATGAAAAACAGTTCAAAAATAAACATGAAAATGGAAATGGGCCATCGAAAAGACTATCATCTGCTATAGAAAAAAAAGGTCACATATTTTGAACTAAAACCCTATGTCTTCGGCACTCAGAGTTGGGTCAAGTACTCCCACATATTCTTTCTCATTGTGCTGAACGGAAGAGTGATAGGAATACAGGTGGTAGCTCTGCTCCGACCACTGTAACAACAATGTCACACTTCTGGGCCGTTTCCTCGTCGGTGAAAAGGTGGAATTGGACCAGATGTTTGGTTTTCTTCTCACTGTGCTCTGCAAGGTGTGTCAGATGCCTCGGGCTCTTCCAGGGAAGGGAAGGGGGATGGTGGGCTGTGTCCAATTTTCCACTCCACCCAAACCCAGGTCCACTTTTTTTTTTAAATTTATTTTTATTTTATTTTATTTTTTCCATTTATTTTTATTAGTTGGAGGCTAATTACTTCACAACATTTCAGTGGGTTTTGTCATACAGTGACATGAATCAGCCATGGAGTTACCTGTATTCCCCATCCGGATCCCCCCTCCCACCTCCCTCTCCACCCGATTCCTCTGGGTCTTCCCAGTGCACCAGGCCCGAGCACTTGTCTCAAGCATCCCACCTGGGCTGGTGATCTGTTTCACTATAGATAATATACACGTTTCAATGCTGTTCTCTCGAAACATCCCACCCTTGCCTTCTCCCACAGAGTCCAAAAGTCTGTTCTGTACATCTGTGTCTCTTTTTCTGTTTTGCATATATGGTTATCATTACCATCTTTCTAAATTCCATATATATGTGTTAGTATGCTGTAATGTTCTTTATCTTTCTGGCTTACTTCATTCTGTATAATGGGCTCCAGTTTCATTCATCTCATTAGAACTGATTCAAGTGAATTCTTTTTAACGGCTGAGTAATATTCCATGGTGTATATGAAAGAGACACGTGTACCCCAATGTTCATCGCAGCACTGTTTATAGTAGCCAGGACATGGAAGCAACTCTAGATGCCCATCCATAGACGAATGGATAAGGAAGCTGTGGTACATATATACCAGCTCCACTTTCATCTCACACATTAGGTTTCTCATAAGATTCTGCTCAAAGGACCATGGCTTAAGGAAAACAAAAACCAAAAAATCCTCCGGACTAGATACTATGAAATCCCTTTCAGAAACAGAGTCCTATGGTTCCGTGCTAATATAATAGAGGTGTTTTCTTGAAGTATTTTAGGGTGGTTGGCTTTGGGGAAATTTTTTTTTCTGGGGCCTATATATATACATGTATATATATGATTATGTTATTTAATCCTTACAAATCCCCAGGGATTTTGTTTTTAAATTAATTGATGAGGAAACTGGGTGTAGTAGGTAAGTAACTTGCCAGTTACACCGAAAAAGAACGAACCAGCAGGGGCTCATAACTCCTTACTGCTCTTCACAACATTGCTCCTTTTCTTCCAGCATCTGTCTAGGAACAGTCAGGATCCAAAAAAAGTAAAAAGGAAAGTGAAAGTCACTCAGTCATGTCCAACTCTTTGAGATCCCATAGAATTCTCTAGGCCGGAGTACTGGAGTGGATAGCCTTTCCCTTCTCCAGGGGATCTTCCCAACCCAGGGACTGAACCCAGGTCTCCCGCACTGCAGGCAGATTCTTTACCATCTGAGATATAAGGGAAGCCCAAGAATACTGGAGCAGGTAGCCTATCCCTTCTCCAGCGGATCTTCCCGACCCAGGAATTGAACCAAATAAAAGAGCCCCAGGAAATTATAAGGTTAAAAATCCCTGTAGGCCCCGTTGCAGATGGAGTTTTCCAAGATCTCTGAATAAAAAGATTCTTTGACTTTACTGAGTGCTAAAATGCCTAAGACAGGATAAGTGGATTGGAGTAAGCAAAAATGGCAGGTTTTAGCTCCAACACCAATTTGTTTTCCTTTTCATTCTTTTTTATCTGAGAGCAATTTGAATTCCCTGGCACTTACTCTTGTGAGTAAACCAGATTCTTCATATAATATTAATGTAAACACTGCTGTATATATTTTTCAACTTTGCTTTAGACTAAATAAAGCCCATATGAATAGACACAGATTATGAGAGAATTGGCTAAAAAAGCAGTTTGGATTCCAAAAAAAGAAATAGGTAGACTTTTAAAAGTATGATTAATATAATTTACTTGATGTTTCTTATTTCCAGTTTACATCTTATAAATACGTATGATGTGTCATGTTTTTGGACATATATGTGCCTTGCTGATGAACTGAGAAGAAATTATAGAAACTCATTAAGGCTTAAAAGGCAAAATCTTTTGTCCCCTAAGAGGGAGCAAGAGGGTCTGTCCATACACGTTAGTCTGTATGTCAGCTTTCAGCAGTCTGGGCCTAGCTGGGGTAAGGAGAAAGGCACATGCAAGGTGGCTTTTTTGCAGTTTGGAGTGAGAAAAAGCAGGAAGTAGATTCCTTCCTTGAGTATGTGTACGGGGGTGGGGTGGATATCTTACTCTGCCTTGATACAGCACTGTTGTGACTGAGGAACCATCCTTCCTCCTCGTCTCTGAGTTGGGGAAGAATAGAAGCCTGAGGGGACGTTTACAGAGATGTGCAGTCCACCAGGGTCATGCCAGGAAGTGCCAGGAAAAATAACAATGTCCACCTCTGTTTGTCCTTAATCCCTGCTTCCTTTCCCACTACTTCATCTTGCCTGAAATCTGTCCAGAAGTTCTTCTACCTAACTTTGAAATTCTAAACATCTCTGGTTGACAACAAAGATACATTTCAGAGCAAATGTGAGTCAGCACCATCTGCAACCAAGAGGCTCATTAGAGGTTGTATGTACATTGTCACCTGCACTGGAAAATTCAATAGACTGGAAACTTAGTGGCCTTAAGAACAGCCTTCAGGAGGGTGATTAAGAGGTGCAGACTTCCAGCTACAAAATGAAGGCATTTCATATTTTATAAAATAATATACTCAATAATGCTATAATATCTTCATGTGGTAACATATTGTAACCAGATTATTGTGGTGATCATTTTGTAATGTATAGAAATATTGAGTCACTACGTGCTGCACCAGGAACTACCGTGGTGGTATACTTCAACAAACTTGGGAAAAGAGAGATCATATTTGTAGTTACCAGAGTGGGGGACGAGTTAGAGTGGGTAAATGTAGTCAAAAGATAAAAACTTCCAGTTAAAGGATAAATAACTACTCGGGGATGTGGGCATCCCTGGCGGCTCAGTGGTACAGAATCAGCCTGCCAATGCAGGAGACACAGGTTCAATCCCTAGATCAGGAAGATCCCCTGGAAGAGGAAATGGCAACCTGCTCCAGGATTCTTGCCTGGGAAATCCTGAGGACAGAGGAGCCTGGTGAGCTACAGTCCATGGGGTCACAAAAGAGTCAGACACAACCGAGCGACTAAATGACAACAACCTATTAGGGAGGGAAAGTCTATATACTGACCAAAATTTTTTCTCTCTGGAACTCACCTAACCCCTTCATGGGTGCCATTTAGAGCATGTCTAATTCCTTAAATCCATTTCAGTTATTTGAAGATAGCCCCCAAGTCTTCCCATAGGTTCAGCAGCCTCAGGTGTGTCCGACGTTCCTTTAGGTTTCCAGACTCCAAGAGCCTGACCACACTCTTTTAAAGCAAGCTCTAAACGTATCAGTGTACGTCCCGCAATGTATGGACAGCCTCCAAGACAGAGTGAAATGGGAGTAACCAACTGCTCCCATAGCCAGAGACTGCCTCTGTCTGCTTTCTTGGTGGCAATACACACCTTGGCTGTTACTGCAGTCCTGCCGGAGCTGAGCAGGGGACGTTACCCTGAGCCCTGACGGAAGCTATTAGTAATTCTTGGCCACGGAAGTGAAAAAAAAATTAAGGCTAATGAAGTAGAGAAGTAGATGCTTTAAAAGGCAAAAGCAAGGGCTTGGAGCAGTTTAGAAAATGCAATGATATTTACTGGCATTAGCTAGATTTCTATAAACAAAATAAAGTCCTTAATGGCCAAACAGTTCCAGTACTAGAATTCTCAGCATATAATCTGATCTGAAGAATGAATGGTATTTGGGGAATTTGGTGCTCTCCTATTTGTTTGTAAACATTCCTTTATTTTGACAACTCTTGGTATTTTACAATATCCTGACATACATAACACAAGGGCAATGGAAACCACTTTAAAAAAATGGTAAATCTGAGATCATTTTTCCCATCCAGAGGATAAACATTGATGAGCTTTCACTGAAATTCACTATTAATGAAAAAATGAAAATAGGGCCAAGGGCAGCTGATGAAGGGGCAGGTGATGGAATAAACTAGAAATTCTGCAACTTCAAATGCTCTGTACCTCTTCCTGTCCAGCTGCTTTAAAAAAGAAGAAGATGCACAAGTGCTTGAGAAGGAAAATGTACCTAAGGAGGCTTACTAGCCAGTCACCTTGGAACATTAGGCTTTTCCATTTATCTGCCAGAAAGCATTGCTTATAGAAAATTCCTACTTAGCCTATGACAAACACAGGAAAAAATCCACTGAAGACATCCCTAAATAACAGATACACTTATCCCACCAGAGCTACATGGCCCACGTTGCAATATGTAGTGTGTGCTTAGTCACTCAGTCATGTCTGTCTCTTGCAACCCCATGGTCTGTAGCCCGCCAGACTCCTTTATCCATGGGGTATTTTTCCAGGCAAGAATACTGGAGTGGATTGCTGTTTCCTCCTCCAAGGGATCTTCCTGACCCAGAGATCAAACCCATGTCTCATATCTCCTGCACTGCAAGCGAATTCTTTACCACTGAGCCATCGAGGAAGTCCCTATGTTGCAGCCTAAGGCCAAAGGAGATATGAGTCCTGACATACATATGTATTTTTTAATGGTTAATTTCCCCTAGATCATTAACATAGTTGAAAAAACATGGGAAACATGAAAAACACATATATTAAATGTACAACATTATTTTAAGTATTTTACTTTACTAAAAACAAAAATTTTTCCCCATAGTTTCACTTTCCTGGCTTTAAAGAAAGCAAGCCCAGCAATACTATTTTCAAAAATCTACCTATTCTTTTGTCTGATTTTCAAGTGATGAAACTGCTGTTTGACAATTTCTTTTGACTAAGTGATAACCTTAAATAATCTTTAGATAACTTGAGCTACTGATCCTTGTATTTATTTAAATGTTAATCGTTTGTTCATCATGGGTTTTTGCATTAATTTTGGTTTTTTAAAATAATGCATTAAAACAGTACTTATCACAATTACCAGGGTTTTGGGGGTCCCCTTAAAATTAATACCCAAAGGTAAGCGCTGCACTTGCCTCACCGACCCATGGCCCTGTCACTGTTGTTATTTCAGAGACTCAGGTAGAGAGAGCTGTGTGTTGAGGCCATGGTTAGGACTCAGCTCTGCTTCCAACCACCTCTGTGGGTCTCAATATTTTCCTTGTACCTGCCCTGATTCCCAGTCAGCTGCAATGGCAAAAGCGAAGAATTACAACCTTGTCACAGGTGCACCACTAACTTTTAACCAAGGTCTAAATTGATCTGACTGATCGTTGTATTGATACATGCTTGATAGAGGCACCAGGTGAGCAATCTGCTGACGGGTTCAGGAGGCAGGAGGAAGAACTTTCTTCAAATGAGAGGAAGAAAATGTAACCTAAGGCCAGGTCCCCAAAACAATGACAAAACAACTGAATCCTGAAAGAGCTTTGTTTTGTGGGTATATAAGAGAGCCCATTCAAGTAATAGAAAGAGTTCTCTCAAGGAAGGACACTGTGTGAACTGTTGCTACACAAACAATGTGACACTTGGCCCTACTTGGGGGAGAGATAAATTAGGAGGTTGGGATTAACACATATGCACCACTATATATAAGACAGATAACCAACAAGGATCTACTGTGTAGCACAAGGAACTATACTAAATATTTTTAATAACCTATACAGTAAAAGAACCTGAGGAAAATATACATATATATATATAAAACTGAATCACTGTGTTATATACCTGAAACTAACATGATATTGTGATTCAACTACACTTCAACTTTTAAAATTAAAAAAAAAAAAAAGAATTAGCCTAAAAAAAAAAACGAAACTGAGCTTAAGGTTTTCCTGCTGTTGATGATGCTTTAAAATTTGGATGAAGCTCCGCAGGGCAGAATGGCTGCAGAGCTGGCTTCGAACTGGTCACTGTGGCCATGTCTCAGTACAGAGACAGTACAGATCATAGACATAGTCAGGAACATAGTCTGGAAATGTGAAGACAGATATACACCCTCTGAGCAAAAGGGTGGGACAATGCCGATAGATTCCTGTAACACCAATGGCCTTGCCTCCCTTTCTACAATGATTATCAGTCCAACCACTGCCCTGGCTCTGGCTTCAACACCTAAATTAGATTATTGGGGGAAAGAAATTGCCAAAGTCAGGGCAAACTCTATCTTTCTCTATTCAGTTCAGTTCAGTCGCTCAGCCATGTCCAACTCTTTGCGACCGCATGGACTGTAGCACGCCAGGCCTCCCTGTCCATCACCAGCTCCTGGAGTTTACTCAAACTTATGTTCATTGAGTCAGTGATGCCATCCAACCACCTCATCCTCTCTTGTCCGCTTCTCCTCCTGCCTTCAATCTTTCCCAGCATCAGGGTCTTTTCAAATGAGTCAGTTCTTCCCATCAGGTGACCAAAGTATTGGAGCATCAGTCCTTCCAATGAATATTCAGAACTGATTTCCTTTAGGATGGACTGGTTGGATCTCCTTGCAGTCCAAGGGACTCTCAAGAGTCTTCTCCAACGCCACAGTTCAAAAGCATCAATTCCTCTGTGCTCAGCTTTCTTTATAGTCCAACTCTCACATCCATACATGACTACTGGAAAAACCATAACTTTGGCTAGATGAAACTTTGTTTGCAAAGTAATGTCTCTGCTTTTTAATATGCTATTTAGGTTGGTCATAGCTTTTCTTCCAAGGAGCAGTGCCTTTTAATTTCATGGCTGCAGTCACCATCTGCAGTGATTCTTGGGAGCCCCCCAAAATAAAGTCTGTCACTGTTTCCATTGTTTCTCCATCTATTTGCCATGAAGTGATGGGACCAGATGCCATGATCTTAGTTTTCTGAATGTTGAGTTTTAAGCCAGTTTTTTCACTCTCCTCTTTCACTTTCATCAAGAGGCTCTTTAGTTCTTCACTTTCTGCCATAGGGTTGTGTCATCTGAATATCTGAGGTTATTGCTGTTTCTCCTGGCAATCTTGATTCCAGCTTGTGTTTCATCCAGCCCAGCATTTCTCATGATGTACTCTGCATATAAGTTAAATAAGCAGGGTGACAACATACAGCCTTGACCTACTCCTTTCCCGATTTGGAACCAGTCTGTTGTTCCATGTCCAGTTCTAACTATTGCTTCCTGACCTGCATACAGGTTTCTCAAGAGGCAGGTCAGGTGGTCTGGTGTTTCCATCTCTTTAAGAATTTTCCACAGTTTGTTGTGATCCACACAGTCAAAGTCTTTGGCATAGTCAGTCAAGAAGAAGTAGACGATTTTTCTGGAACTCTCTTGCTTTTTCGATGATCCAACAGTTGTTGGCAATTTGATCTCTGGTTCCTCTACCTTTTCTAAAACCAGCTTGAACATCTGGAAGTTCATGGTTCACGTATTATTGAAGCCTGGCATGGAGAATTTTGAGCATTACTTTACTAGCATGTGAGATGAGTGCAATTTTGTGGTGGTTTGAGCATTCTTTGGCATTGCCTTTCTTTGGGATTGGAATGAAAACTGACCTTTTCCAGTCCTGTGGCCACTGCTGAGTTTTCCAAATTTGCCAGCGTATTGAGTGTAGCCCTTTCACGGCATCATCGTTTAGGATTTGAAATAGCTCAACTGGAATTCTATCACCTCCACTAGCTTTGTTTGTAGTGATGCTTCCTAAGGCCCACTTGACTTCACATTCCAGGATGTCTGGCTCTAGGTGAGTGATTATAGCATCTTGATTATCTGGGTCATGAAGATCTTTTTTGGCTAGTTCTTCTGTGTATTCTTGCCACCTCTTCTTAATATCTTCTAGGTATTAAGAGGGTTAGGTTAGGCCCATACCATTTCTGTCCTTTATTGTGCCCATCTTTGCATGAAATGTTCCCTTGGTATCTCTAAGTTTCTTGAAGAGATCTCTAGTCTTTCCCATTCTATTGTTTTCCTCTATTTCTTTGCACTGATCACCCAGGAAGGCTTTCTTATCTCTCCTTGCTATTCTTTGGAACTCTGCATTCAAATGGGTATATCTTTCCTTTCCTCCTTTGCTTTTTGCTTCTCTTCATTTCACAGCTATTTGTAAGGCCTCCTCAGACAGCCATTTTGCATTTTTGCATTTCTTTTTCTTAGAGATGGTCTTGACTCCTGCCTCCTGTACAATGTCACGAACCTCTGTCCATAGATCTTCAGGCACTCTATCAGATCTAATCTCTTGAATCCATTTGTCACTTCCACTGTATAATCATAAGGGATTTGATTTAGGTCATACCTGAATGGTCTAGGGGTTATCTCTACTCTCTTCAGTTTAAGTCTGAATTTGGCAATAAGGAGTTCATGATCTGAGCCACCGTCAGCTCCCGGTCTTGTTTTTGCTGACTGTATAGAGTTTCTCCATCTTTGGCTGCAAAGAATATAATCAATCTGATTTCGGTATTGACCATCTGGTGATGTCCATGTGTAGAGTCTTCTCTTGTGTTGTTGGAAGAGGGTGTTTGCTATGACCAGTGCGCTCTCTTGGCAAAACTCCATTGGCCTTTGCCCTGCTTCATTCTTTCTCTATTAAACAATGTAAATTTATAGTTACATGTTAAATTATGGATAAATTGTGTGAGACTTGCAGGTATCAAAGTGCCATCATTTTTTTTTTTATAAATACCAACTTTGAATTAAGATATATAAGAGGCTAGACAAATGCTCTGGGGGCTATACCTTAACTTACATTTGTAGTGGGGAGAAATCAGGGTCTTTGATGGGCTTCCCTGCTGGCTCAGAAACATGACTGAAGCAACTTAGCACACTGGTGACCCAGGTGGTAAAAAGTGTGCCTGTAATGCAGGAGATCTGGGCTCAGTCCCTGGGTCAGAAAGATGCCATGGAGAAGGGCATGGCAACCCACCCCAGTATTCTTGCTTGGATAATTCCATGGACAGAGAAGCCTGGCGGGCTACAGTACATGGGATTGCAAAGAGATAGACATGACTAAGTGACTTACATTTCCGTTTCCAGGTACTTTAGTGATCTGAATAAAAATAGTCATGCACCAGATAAAAACTATCTTCAAACCAAGAGCCTGGGTTGGAAGTGGAGGTGGGGAGACGGGGGTACCATATGCATTGCAGGGGAAAGAGAGGGGAAAGAGGGAGGGCAGGTGTGTACGGGCTACATAGGTCAGGGTTAGCTCTGCTCCTACTTAATATCTAAATCACCAGTCTCTAAGAGAGAGTAATTCATTAACACAGTCTATAAATGACACCTGTCTGTATAGTGTTGCCAACACTATAAAAGACAGAAAAAAAATACAAATGATCTTTAAAGAGGTTGAAATATAGTCAGGAAATTAAAGGAAAATTGAACTAAAAAGAGAACATGTGATATATCTGGAGTCAATAACTGAGAAGATGTTCAGAAAGTGGGAAAAACAAGGGGAATGTTAAATGAGAAGAAATTCAAGTTTTAGAAATCAGTGATGGACTTTCACCAGCTCCTCTTGGAGAGGAGCTTTGTCTATCTTGTCAGAAAATTTTACTGCCTTTCCCCTGCGGTGTCAAGGCACATCTTTCAAACTTGGGTTTGTTTGTAAGAACTCTGGCCCATAAAAGACATCCTTCCACTTCCTGGTCTACCAACATACTGAGATGGAACTGACCCCTGCCAACAGCAAAATCTAGGCTGAATATTCTGCATTGACCAGCGGCTCATGGCCCTTGCAGTCAGTTCCCGCAGGGTCCTGGGCAGGGCTGATGTCAGATGAGAAGTATGGTGAGGAAGCAGACTGGTCTTCTTACACTCACGGCTGAAAAACATATTTGTGCTGCGCTGTGCTTAGTCGCTCAGTCGTGTCTGACCCTTTGTGACCCCATGGACCACAGCCTGCCAGGCTCCTCTGTCCCTGGGGATTCTCTAGGCAAGAACACTGGAGTGGGTTGCCATGCCGTCCTCCAGGGGATCTTCCCAACCTAGGGATTGAACCCAGGTCTCCTGCATTGCAGGTGGATTCTTAACCGTCTGAGCCACCATGGAAGCCCAAGAATACTGGAGTGGGTAGCCTAAACATACTTAGGAAATGCTTTTTTTTTTTTTTTTAACATATAACCAAGATTTAAGGAAGAAAGGACAAGGTGGAGGAAGATATTTAAGTGCTCAACATTTCTCTACTGTTTCAATTCTACAGTATTTACCTCTTACATTCCTGACACTTGTCTGCATTTCTGTGGCAGTTCCCATAGGCAATTCAATTTCATCCTCAACGAGTTTGTCTAATTAAGAAAATGGAGCTTTCATATAAACAAACAAACCAACTTAAAACAGTGTAAGAAAACACACAATAAGCATGGTCCTCCAAAATAGGAGCCAGGGACAAGTGTGGAGGAATAGAGTGAGGAAGCAGTGTGGTGTGGCTCAGAACAGTCAAGGAAAGTTCTTGGAACAGATTGTCCTCAGGGAGGGTCACGAAAGATAAATGAAATTTGGGCAGGTTGGAAGAAATCCAGGCAGAAGGAAGAAACTGAGCAAATTCTTCAAGGAAAAGGAATCCACTCTCTGGTGTCTGGTGTTCCCACATGACTGAGATTTTAAACTTATTAAGAAGTCACAGGGATTTGAGTTGGGTGATGATCTTAGATTCTCACCAAGAGCAAGAATCCTCTTTATGACATGCTGGGGGATGACCTACTGGCTTCTGTTCGAAACATCTCCAATGATGGACTCAGGGTTGAGTGGAGGAATCACTTCCTTAGCCAGAATACCACCTATCTTATCTGTTAAAGCAACCTAGGATGACCGTCACTGATTTGTTTTTGTAGATTCATCATACTAGTGACTGAAAAGGTTCAGCAGGTCTTTAGCATATAAAATACTTAACAATTGTATTTTGAACTTTGAACACAGGAATAAATAATGGTAGTGGTGAAGGTTGCCAGTTCTGTTTCTCCCTGCCTGTACTTTGCCCAATATTTCAATCTCCAAGTAGATAAGGAATTTCATCATAAGAAGTGGGAGGGGCCTATGTGTAGGAATGTCCCTCCCAAAGATATGCCCACATCCTAACTCCTAGTACCTGAGTGTGACCTTATTAGAAAAACAGTCTTGTCTTTGATGATAAAAGTAAGTTAAAGATCTTGAAATGAGATCATCCTGGATTTTCTGATTTACCCCAAATCCAATGACAAGTGTCTCTTTAGAGACAGAGGAAGAGAAGACTTGGGGAGACGGTGATGTGGAGACAGAGAAGGCACGAGGGAGATGGTGATGTGGAGACAGAGAAGACACGGGGAGACGGTGATGTGGAAACCGAGGTTGGAATGAAGCAGCCACAAGCCTGGGGCACCAGGAGGCACGGAAGCTGAAAGAGGCAAAGAAGGATCCTTTTCTGGAGCTTCCAGTGGAAGCAGGGCTCTGCCAATGTCTTGATTTCACACTCTAGCTTCCAGAATTGTGAGGAAATAAACTCATGTTGTTTTGAGATGCCAAGTGTGTGGTAATTCATTTCTGCAGTAATAGGAAATGAACACAGGGCTCTGTATACCCAGAAGGGGGTACACATTCCCCATGATCTTTTCCAATGCTTCTCTACAGGATTCAGGGACAATATTGTGAGCAGTTCTGCTCTAGTATAAAAACCTAATTTTCTTTTAATCCATAGCTAAGCAAGAACACAGATGTCTCCAGAGATGGCTGTTAAACCAAATTTCTAGGGCTCCAAGGGAGAAAAAAGAACTACAGGTAGAATAGCTGAATTTGTGCATGTGTTGTGGAAGGCATAAGACAAGCATAATGATAATAGTTAATGAGGAATCTGAAAACACCAGATGACTCATGTGTTAACGTGAGTATGCTTGAGCCCAAACATGTAGTGTACTATTCAAAAAAGGCCACGTGACTGTGAGAGCAGTCATAAGCAAGTTATGTAAATCATCTCAACAGATAGCAATGACATATTTAGACCTCACCATCATATGTGTGTTATTGCCACGCTCCATGCCAAGAAGCTATTAAAGAAAATTCTTGTAGAGTTTCCACTCTGCTATTGGTGAAGTCTTTTCTGTCCCTGTGACAAATGCATCAAACATAAGAAGCAACTAAGAGTCACTGGAAAATAATGGTGGAAGTGAAGTCCACACATTCTAAGTCACATATTAATGATATATATTTAAAAAATCTCTGGTTAATTGGGGCAGAACTTAGCCACTGACAGAAGCGTATCGTCAGTCCACCATGTCAAAGTGTGGCTCCCTAAATGCGAGAGAGGGTGGGGGAGGGCACGAGATATTCTTCTGGAAAGACAGATCCAGCAGGGCAGGGTGAAGAGAACAGGAGTAGAAAACCACAAATCTCAAATTTGGGGGTCATCTTGTCTCTCCTCTACTTGAATCCCAGGAATCCCTTCTCTCCCCTCCTTTTTAGATTATATTTTATAATGTAAAATAAAACATAATTATTATTAGTTAATGAGCAGTTCACTAAGTGCAAGATACTATGTTGGACACTTTTCATGTATTTTCTCAGTTAATCTTTAGAATGACCCTATGAGATCAGTGATTAAATCCTTATTGTACAGATGAGCAGTATGTGCTGCTAAAGAGATGCAAATCTTCTTTGTCATTCGTTCATCCAGTAAACATGTGAAGTTGCTCAGTCATGTCTGACTCTTTGGGACTCCATGGACTGTAGCCTACCAGGTTCTTCCATCCATGGGATTTTACAGGCAAGAATACTGGAGTGGGTTGCCATTGTACTAGGTACTAAATATATAAATATTTATAAATATATAAAACAATCACCTTCAGACAGGGAACTCACTGCCCTACAAGACAGTCTACTGGATTTTTAGACAACTCTAATTCTTTGAAAGTTCTGCCTTATGTTGATCTGAACTATATCTGTGGGTAAGCAACAGGTCACTGTGTTGTCCTCATCTTAGAACCAAAGGAGAGGAAAAGATAAATGGAAGATGTTTATAGAGGAGAGTCAACGTTTTCTGTTTCTTATTTCAGCTCAGTGCAGTTTCTGTGCTTTGCAATTTGCATGTCTTTCATGTAAACCTTTATTCTTTGGAGATAATAGATAGTTAAATCCTATTAACCCAGAAAGAGTGATGTAGTCTTCCTTCCAAAGAGTTTGGAAAAGCCCATGTTATTTAGAGGCCCTGTCAGAGAACAATAAATTTGCCACCCACATAAAAGTGAGTCTATACGTTGCCAGCACACAAATATCAGGACGAGTTATGTACACCAGAGAGTCCACAAATGCTGAGGCAAGGGGGAGGATACATTTTAGAGTATCTCTCTTAAGTCCCCTCTCGGCAGCATCGTACAGAATGGTCTTTTAAGTAGTCAGAATCCTAGCAGACCTTATCTTCTCTACTTTAAGTGAGGACTTCAAGTCTAAAAAGGAGATGCTGGAAGCCAGGAAGCCAGGAATCACCACTCCAGGAAACCCCACTGTTTATTTGCATCGCAGAATCCTACTACCCACAGTTCTGCAAAGGACCAGGCATTTCAGCTGACAGCACCTCTAGCTTGGAACTCCAAGATAAACAAGATATCAATAATCTTTGTTACCAGATTCTCCTTCTAAGCCTTTGGGGGCCTTTTGGGAAATCTGTTTTGCTCAGAGAGTCTTTGGTTCTCAATTTACTACTCTTTCAATCATTATTATACCCAAACTGTGGCATGACCCAGGAAGTCTAGCTATATCCAATATAATAATTGTTTCCTCTAATACTACAGAATTTAACACTTATTGAGTGCTTTCTATATAGCAGGCGCTTTATATGAAACCATTTCAGTTATTCCTCACAATAGCAGTGGGTTTGGTAAGTATTCTGTTTTCCAGATGATGAAACTGAGACAAAGAGATATTCAATTACTGATTTAGTTTGATAATTAACCTGATGGAACTGGCCCAGATCTGACTGATTCTAGCCACTATGCCTTCCTTTCAAGAAAATAATAGTTGACAGTGTGCCAAGGACTGTTCTAAGCACTTTAAACATTTCAATTCATTTCAGCTTCACAATTTTCTTAATAGCTGAGGTAAAGTAAGGTTAAATAACCCATCCCAGGTTACAAGGCTAGTAGGAGGTGGAGATGGGTTTTGAACTCAGGGAGACTGGTGGCAAAAAACAGGCCACTGTTCTAATGCAGTAGCACCATTCCACCTAGAATTCAATAAATAAGACTAATATTTCCTAATGAGGCATGTGGCCACTCCCCTGCAGCCAACCTGACCTACTCACATAGGTGCACCGCCCATCCAGCTTCTGTTATGGGGCCTGGGGATGTGAAACATAACACATTGACGTCCCTTTTGGGGGAAAAGGTAAATATGGAAACTGATGGATGGGGAGGTTGAGGTGCATCTCCAGGTTCCCCTGAGCAAGCTAGTAATCAGTTCAAGGTTGTGAACCCCTGATCTCAACCCACTAGGCGGTTACCTTGCTCTTGATGATGAAAAGGAACGTTATCTTTTCAGGATAAGATGAGACCTGGAGAAGCTCCCAGGGCACTGGGAACACGCCTGCCCTCACGCAATGGCTCAAGGTCATCAAAGGGCACATGACGGTCTACTGAGGGGGTGATCGTATCCACAAGACCTCCCGGTTCCCCTTCCTCAGTCCAGGGAGGGCTCCTCCTCCCAGGGACTTAGCCCTGCCGCTCACCAGGCTGCAGTCGAGGAGACCAAGCACAGTCTGCCCTGGAGATAACACAGTTGAGAGCAGAGAGGGCTGTCTGCCAAGTCAGACTGCACAAATGCCGACAGAATGTTTCCCCCGAAAGCCTGCGGAGGACCACATTTTGTGGGGCTGTTGTACAGGGATGAGAGTCTCGAGGAGCGAAAAGGCAGGAGTAATAACATGGCTAGCAGCTCCTAAAGCTGGCCTGGGAGAACGGCTGAAACCAGTCTGCCTGGCCCGTTTAAAGACACAGTTTAAGCATCTTCCTCCCTCCTGCCTGCTTCCTTTCTCTGCACTGTGAACATCGGTGTGAACTACTTACAAGGAATAACCATAACAAGAACTATCAGGGTTCCTGACAATTGCAACCACATTAGACCTTTTATCTCAGAAAGGTCAGACTATTTACTCTAGCAATCCAGATAAATACCCTCAGGAAGACTGGATCTAGCCTTTGCTTGGCACCCACTTGACACCAGGCAGTGGCCACTAGCTGCTCTGTATATGTTACCTCATGTACTTCTCAGGACCATCTTATGTTGTTGGGATTATTAGTTCTCGCTTTACTGATGAAGAAACGGGGGCTGAGAGAAGTAATATGAGGAAGATGTAAATGGAAGAGGCTGTACAGTTTTCAATCAAGCTATTTTACACCTAACCAAGGGATGGAGTTACTACAGGAAGGGAACCACTGTGGATCTTTTCATCCCTGTGAGCAAAACTCATGTACACACTCTTTCTTATATCTGGGGGCATAGTATCCATAGCTTTGTTCCTTTAATAGTCAGGAGCCCTGACATATAGTGATAAAATGATTTGTTTAATCATACATTACCTACTATGCAGAGACCTAATGAACCACGGCCCACAGAGGGAAGGAAATATAGTGAAGAGGTTTGTGACTTTAAGGACACAATTTTATCCAGAAGATTTAGGATCTAAGAGATCTTTTTCTCTCTTGTGCTGATAAAACTCTGAATCAAGTGAGGCTATTGGTGAAGGACAAGCAGCCACCACCCAAACAGAAGGCTCAGGGGAGAAGGGCAGACTCAAAGGTCAGCTGAGGGGCAACACAAGCCTCCGAGGAGTGAGAGAGACTGGCAACACGCGCGAGGCAGAGTCTAGGGGGAGAAGCAAGCGTCTGAGACTAAAGTGTTCTCAATTCGTGTCAATTTATACTCTAGGAGAACTGACATGTACTTTGAATTTCTGGGTGGATGAATATGAATATTTATAGGAATAGGAATATTCCTAACAGATGATTCCCTGGCTAACTGAAATCTCAGAAAAATAGCCCATGAAGGAATCCAGGATGAAATGCCTCCCTCACAGGTTGACTTTTCTCCCCATTTTCCAGCTCATCCCAGTAGGGAGCCAGGTTTGGAGATGGTTTCTTTTCCTCTAACAACAGTATTGGGTGGAGAGTGTGTGTGGCTCCTGGACCATCCAGAACAGAAGTGGTAACAGTCTGTGTGGTCAGGATTAAGAAAACAAAATGGATTCTAGAGGTAAAATTACTCAAGAAAGAAAGGTCCTGGCAGAACAGTCTCCTTGGTATATTTGCAAAGAAAAGGTAGAGAGAAAAAAAAAAAAATGGAAGAGTTCCAAAAAATTACGTATCAGACCTGAATTTATATTCTTGTAAACACTGAGGAAATGATCTTTACTTTAGCCAAAGGTCAGCAGGCAGCCAACTCAGGGTCTGAATGTAAACAATTCTAATCCAAGTCTGTGAAGCAGTTTTAAAAAGAATAAAGGACAAAGAAAACAGTAGACTTCTCTAGAGAAGAAAGAGGGAAGAAGACTGGAGTGCAGGCTTCTGAGTAAGGGCAATAGAATTTACCTGCCGGAGGAACAGATTTTCAGAGGGGGGCGGTGGGGAATAATTAAGGTCATCTCACAGGTTTAGACGGAAATTGCCTCTGGTGAACGCCGAAAGCAAGGGAAAATAAGTCAACTCTGATTTCAGCCCCCTCCCAACACACACTATACAGGTCTGCATCTTGAAGTTTCAAAAGAAAGTACCCACTCCACCTCAGAGGTTAAAAATAATAATAATCAGTTCAACTTCCCAGACAAGCAGAGGCTGGATTAATGATTAAGAGAAACCAAAAGGATTAAATATCTGACCTGGGAGAATTTTCCTCTGCATCCAAAATGTCAAAGGCATCTCTTTCCTTTCAAAAAGAACTTCTCCCTCTGGGACAAACACCCAGGGCTAAACCATTCAGCTTCTATTTTTCACTCACATTCTTCCTTCAGATCCGTCAGGGGTCCACGGTCTAAACGTCCAGGGAGGAACAGCAGGGTTTCAGCTCACCCTTCCAAGTGCTGCCCGGGGCTCTCAAAGAGGCAGCACCCCAGCGGTTCTCACGCCTGTGGCTGAGTCCAACAACTCCCTGGGCTGCCCCAGCAGTAACCGGCCTCCACCGCCGTCCTACAGGTGCCTAGAGGAAGGAGGAGGGCATTGGTCGGTGGAGACCAGGAAATGTGTGACATCACAGGAGCCTCGACAGATAAAACATTGCTGGGACCTTAGTTATCGAAACAGTCAGTAGGCCCCGCCCACCTGTCATTCACCTGAATACCTGCGAGCAGGTAGGTGGCGTCTCTGGGTGGACAAATGAATCAGTTAAAGCAATTTGCCCACTGGAATTTACTTTCTTTCCTGAGCATGGCACGTGTCCAGCCCCAAGGACAGATCTGAATTTCTATGCCTGGTTGCTTCCTGGGCTCCTCCTCCCACCCCCTTCCAATAGCTGCCTATAAAAGAGTTAAAAAAGAAAGTTTATTTACTTTTATCGTTTTAACAACTTTCAAAAAATTGAAGTATAGTTGATTTGCAATGTTATTTTAGCCTCTATATTTTATTCCATTTGAAGTTCTTACAAAATCACAGTCATATTTCCCTGTGCTGTACAATATATCTTTTTTCCTTATTTATTTTATATATACTGGTTTTTACCTCTTAGTCCCCTACACTTAGGGCTTCCCTGGTGGCTCAGACGGTAAAGAATCTGCCTGCAATGCAGGAGACCTGGGTTCCATCCCTAGGTTGGGAAGGTCCCCTGGAGAAGGGAATGGCTACCTACTCCAGTATTCTTGCCTGGAGAATTCCATGGACAGAGGAGCCTGGTGGACTACAGTCCATGGGGTTGCAAGGAGTCAGACATGACTGGTTGGACACGACTGAGTGACTTTCACTTTTCCCCTACCCCATCTTGCCCCTCCGCTTTTCCCTCTCCCACTGGTCATCTCCCACTGATTTGTTCTCTCTGAATCTGTTCGTTTATCTTTTAGATTCCACCTAGGATATTTAAATACAAAAACAGACAGTCACTTAATGAGCATGAAAAGGAACTGTGTGAAGATTGAATGCTTGGAAAATATCTGAGATTTATTCCTGAATGCTTTTGTGAATGTCATCCATTTGGATCCCAAGTGCTTCTCTGTTCAGATTTAATAAGTGAGAGGTGATGATTCAAATTCATTAAAAAAAAATCCAAATATGATGCTTCTCAGCAGTTTCAGAGTCAAGTTTTCAAACACCCCCCCACCCCCTGCCCCACTAGTTTATCCCATATTTGGGAGTTTGTGAAACTTCAGTCACTTCCTAGCTCACCGGTGTGGCAGCTAGAAGTCACACGGAGGTTATAGTTCATTGCAGACCTGCAATTAGGAGCAATTTACGTGATTCAGATTGGAATGATAGTACAGTAATAAAGTGGCGTTGTCAGCTGGTTAGAGCCAGGACGGAGGAGTCAGGGTTATTTCTGTCCCAAGCGTGGTGTGTGACCCTAGGCAAGTCATTGTGTTGCCTCAGCTTTCCCAGCAGCAAAAGACAGGAACCCTACAACTCAGCCGGCGCTGCAGCAGCACCTGTGAGGTATTGCGGCTGCCTCTTAAACCCTCTGGCATCTCTCGAAGGATTGTTAACAGCTTCTATCATTGCATTTTAACGTCGTGTATTTCTATGGCCCCAGTCCAGCATCTCTCGGCAATTTATTCACTCTCTGGAATGTACTACCTGGGGAACACGTGGGTTCTCCCTCCGAGGTGGACGGCCTACTTGCCCAGAGAGATATACTCTATTTTTTCCCTGGAAGGAGAAAAAAAATGTTGAAATTCTGACTTTTCCTCGTATTCTGTCCCCCTCTTCCCTCTCTCTGTTTTAAGTTAACTTTTATTGGAGCAGAGTTGCTCTACAACGTTGTTAGTTTCTACTGTACCCCTCTTCTCTTGACACTGTTAATCCTTTGATTCCACACATTCTAACACTGTACTTCTTCAGGGGTGTTTGGATTGGGCTGGTGGGTTGGTGTTTTGACTGAGGGGGAGGGGTGGAGGAAGAAGAATCAATAGGAGGGGGGCGGGGAGGAAGGTGTTGACTGCAGTCTCTAGTTCTCCCCATTGACTGGGCGCCGCCTGTCATCCGATACCTTGTAAAACAACCAGGGAGTGAAGGAGGGAAAATTCTAGTCGCAGGCCCGCAGGGCAGGCTCTGCATCTTCTCTTGCAGTAGAGCTGGGTCCTCTCCCAAGCTGTCCCTGGCTGCCTAGACCACCGTCCCCACCTGGGAACTGCCTGCACTTCATAGAGAGCTGGAAGCTTAAAAAAAATTCCCCATTCACGTTTTCATCTGATAGAAACTATGGTAGATGTGGCTACTCCTTTATTATTAACAACAACTACATAAGAATAAGGCAGCAAAGCCTTTTATATACCTGCTGGTGTTTCAGGAATAAGTACTGGTCCACCGGTTTGATACTCAACTAAGAAACACCTGCAAAACAGGCTTCTACGCTGGCTTGAGTGTCTCCCAAGACAGGAAGAGGGGCAGGGCCAGCCGCCAGCCTCATGAATCATCCAGGCCTGCCTACAGCTGCCTTCCTTGTGTGTCAATCGCCTTGGAAGGAGGCAGGTCCCACCTAGGCAGGGGGAAGCCACGAGGCTCCCCTGGAGGCTCAGAGGGCCAAGTATCTGCCTGCAGTGCTGGAGACCCGGGTTCAATCCCTGAGCTGGGCAGATCCCCTGGAAAAGGAAATGGCAATCCCATGGACAGAGGAGCCTGGTGGGCCACAGTCCATAGGGTCTCAAAGAATAGGTCACAACTGAGCAGCTAGCACTTTCACAGAAGATGTAGGAAAAGGAGGAGCAAGATTTCTGGGGAAAAGCATTTTCAGGGAGTGACAACAAGTCCTGAGGCTAAGGGCTTCACAGCACAGAGCATTCTGCTCCTGCGGCTCGTTGAGTAAAACTGAGACAAGAAGTTGAACCAGCAGGAGATCACGATCCATAAAACAGCAAGTGGGGCAGTGTGCAGAAGACAAAGGAAAAGCAGGCCGTTTGACTTGGTGCTCTTGGATTTAGAATAATCTTTGAAGTTTCAAAAAAAAAATCAGTGTGGGCTTCATTATTCCATTAGGGCTGCTGTGTTGTTATGGAAGTGTGTCTCAAATACTGGTGAAAAGATATACATAATAATTATAAAAAACCACCATTGACTAAGTGCTTAGCTGGTGCTACTCACTGTTGTGAGCACTTTTTACAACACTATGAGTTACGTACTATTTGTATAGACAGTTGGAAAAGCAAGGCATAGAGATGTTGAGTACATGCCAAAGGCCAGCACAGCCAACAAGTGACAGGGCCAGAGCAGTTTCATCTGCTGGGGAAGAAATGTGGAAAGGTTTTGATTTCATGTTCCCTGGCAACTTCCTGGGCACTAATCAAAGTTCTTACCCATCCTCTATTTAGAAGGAAGTGCCTTGTAGAAGTAGCCCTGGGAAGTATAGTTTCTGGGAAGGACTGTCTCTAATTACAGAAGAATTATTAATCTGGTTTATATATTGAGTATGTAGATGGATATGTTTATACATGTATTTGTCAGAAAACACACCAGGAAATCCATCACCCCTGAGTGCATCCTCAAAATCATATTTTGGGATCTGTCAAACCAACCCCAAGAAGGGAAAGCCAACTTGAGGGGCCCCTCCAGAGGGATCAGTTGTTACTCTCTATGACATTATTTATGGTTATCTCTCTCTAAAACTTTAACGGCCTATCCCTTAAAAGCTGCAAATGTTATCAGAAGGGCTATAAGAGCCTAGAACTATATACAGTTGGATATTACGAGATGATGTAAAATTAAGTTCCAATGCAACCACTACCAAGTTAGATAGTTTAGACCAGGTTTGGCAAGTACTAGACACATGCTGCTCCTATATCATTCTCATCGTTATTGCTAGAAGGCCTTCAGCTCAGAGGTAACCTAGGAATCTTCAAGACAGAGGTCCAAGCACAGCGACAATTTCTATCCTTGACTTGAGAGTAAGCAGGAGGGATAATCAGGAAAGGATAAGATTGGTGTTGGTTGGTGTCATTAGGCAAGATTTCATGGAGAATGGAAGATGAATTATACCTTGAAGGATATGGGGAGATAGTTGAGAGGGGCAGAAAAATCCAGGCAGGGGCCTTCTCTGGTGGTTCAGTGTAAGGAATCTGCCTGCCAATGTGGGAGAAATGAGTTTGATCCCTGATCCAGGAGGATCCCACATGCCTTGGAGCAACTAAGATCATGTCTGCAGTAAGAGAAGTGGCCACAATGAGAAGCCCACGTACCACAGCTAAAGTGCCCCCCCTCTCTCTGAAACTGGAGATAAGCATGTGCAGCAATGAAGACAAAGAAAACAAAGCCAGCACAGACAGCAGGTGGAGACAGGGGTGATCACAGCCTGTGAGTGCTGGGGAGGAAGGTGTGAGTGGAAACAAGGGGAAAGACAATGGAGTGTTCATCCTGCTGGGGTGAAGAGGAGCCATCCTCTGCTCGGCTTGCGTGGGAAAGGTGGACCAGATGATAAAGAACCTCAAAGGCTGACTCTTCAGGTCTTCACAGGACTTCTGGCTACTTCTCTCATGATGATTAAACAGCAAGAGGCAGAAAGAAAAAAAGCAATGGAGGAAGGAAGGAACGGAAGGGAAGAAGGAAGAGAGAAAGAAGGGAAAAGAAAGGAGGGAAAGAATGAAGGAAGGGAGGAGGGAGGAAGAGAGAAGAAGAAAGAGAAAAAAAATTCAGCATCTCGGGCATGCGTCATTTATTCAGAGCAGCAGTATTTTCAGAGTTGAGTTAAACTTCCATGATATGCCATTTCAGCTATCTTTCTCGTTAGAAGCAAGCCTCCTTTGCAGTCAACATATCCTGTAAACTTTGTTTTCTGGAGAGACGGATGGAACGCATTAGAAAGCTCTCTGAACTCAAGGTTGGGCCTGTCCTAGTTAGGCAGCCAGCTCACTTGGGCTTTTTGATTAGTCTGAATTCTTTTATGTATCTTGACAGGGAAATCTATGGGGGAAAGGAGGTCTGTTTTCAAAGCTCTTTCCTTCTAGATCACCACAATGAAGGTTGGCATTCTCAAGGATTCTTCCTGGCAGAAAACTATTGTAAGACATTCCTGGCAAAGAACTGTTGCTAAGACAGTACCTCAATATTCATCAGAATTACTTTACCCCTGTTGGCTTCCTTTTTTTTCATAGCATGTTTGTAGGGTTGTCTAAGATGACTGAATGCCACAACAAAAGTGAACAAATTCCATCTGATTTTAATAAAATGCTATATACTTTAGCTGAAAGTATATAGCATTATGAGATGGAATTGCTGTACACGTTCCATCATGTTGGCCTCAGTTTCTTCTTTGAACTAGCCTAGCTCCAAATATTTCATTGGTTAATTACAATTACTTAGCATGATATGAGTAAACAGGACCCAGAAGGGCAATTATGGAAAATAATAGTAATAATCACAAATATCAGCTGATGGGATAAGTGCCATCTGGTTCTGTGTATGTGGAAGAGATTGCATTTCTCTCACAAGCGCACAGCCCATGTGTTGTCTGGTTTGCAGATGAGTTGCTAGGATACTGGATGGATTTACGGTTTGGGGGCCGACACTGCTCCGGGGTGTGGGCTTTGGAGGTAAGAGGGAGTACATTAGCCATTGGAGGTGGCACATATTTTGTGAAGATTTCCTCCATGGGCCTGCAGCCAGCATTCTTCTTTAGTGGGAAAAAAAAAAAAAAGACTTCATTGTTGCTCCCTCTATAAATGTTACAAGGCCTATATTCCTCAACTGTAAATATCTGTGTTTATATGACTCCACTGTTGCATGAACCAGGTGGGTTATTTAATTTTTTTGCTGATGGTTGTTGATATTGTGAACGTTGTTGTATCTGTCTTTCTTGGTTCCATCATTTGTGTGTTAGCTGCTCAGTCATGTTCAGCTCTTTGCGACCCCATGGACTGCAGCCCGCCAGGCTCCTCTGTCCATGGGATTCTCCAGGCAAGAGTACTGGAGTGGGCTGCCATGCCCTCCTCCAGGGGATCTTCCCGACCCAGGGATCGAACCCAGGTAGCCTACACTGCAGATAGATTCTTTATCTTCTGAGCCATGAGGGAAGCCCAATTGACCCAATACCATATGTTGAAAGTGTAAAATGTTGTCTCTCCTTTTGAACTTTGACCTCATTCTGAGGGGGTCCATGTCCTTGTGGATGACCCCTCTACATCCTTGACCCCACCAACTCTAAGGACATTTACCTCTATTCCCCTGGAGCTGCCCATTTTCAGGGCTGCCGCTTGGACCTTCTTATCATCCAAAAATCTTTCATTTCAAAAAAATCTGAGAATGTTACTCTCCTATGTTCTTTTAACTGTTCAGATTTTCCACTCCCTTACTCAAATTTTGCTTTCCTCTCTGAATGGATTGTACTCCTGGTTCTTGACTTCTGGAGCTCACCCAAGAATATCGCTCTCTTCTGTTTTCACTTTGAGCTTGTCTGACCCAGATCCCACTTCCTCGCCTGCATCCTCAGCTTCCCAAAGGCCTGGCGGAACCAGGGCTCCAGGCTTCTCTCTTCCTATGGGCATGAGGGTTGGAGCCACTGTATCCGTATGTCTGCAATGCCAGCCTCTCGAGCTGGTCTCTTCAGCAGTCCTGGTCCACCATGTCTCGTCTCTGTGGTCAGCCCACCTGCAGTCCATTTGCCTGGCCTGGCACACCAGGCTTTTCATGACCCTGGGCCCTGCCTGCCTATCATACCTCAGCAACATCTCTGTATCCTTTCCACCCACAGAATACTGCCCATGCCCCAGCCCCCATGCCCTAGTAACACTGTGTTAGAGGGGTCTGCCCCGCCCCCCTCTGCCCTAACATTTCCACAAGAAAGTGGTTTCCAAAGAAAACTCCAGCCATACTTCGCCCTTCACTCACTCTGCCCCCTGCAAGTCCTTCAGTGGAAAACTAGGAAAGATCGATGGGCCAGCTCAGCTGCACTCCTCCCTTGGCTGTCGTGGGGGTTTTCCTCTGCTGCTCCATATGCTGAGTCCTCCCAGGGCAGGCTTCTGTTTGAGAAGACATCATGCCCAGATCTGCCTGGGCTGGGTGCCTTCAAGCTCTTTTTACTTTGTTCCAGGTCTTGTTCTCCAACTTAGCTATTACCATTTGAAAGGTGATATTTTGGCCTCAGTAATTACTCTTAAATTTTTCTCTAATTATTCCAAACTCAGGTGGGAAACGGAAGCACTGTTTGTTGGGGTCCCTCTTAGATACCCAAGAAAACCTGAATGTGGTTCCCGTAACAACCAGGGTCTCTCACTGCTAGGCTCTGACTCATGCATCACCACCCTAACAGTTCTCATCCATCTAGCATCACCTGCATTGATGTCGTGCACTTTTAAATGCTCTCTTACAGGATCCTGGCAGAAACCCCAGGAGCAAACTCTACTTAACAGGTGAGGAGACTGAGTCTCTTAGAGGTAAAGTAACTTGTCCAAATGGCCCAGTGGGTTACAGGCAGACCTGACATTCGGGTATTTCTCCTCCCTCAGTTTGGGAAACTCCATCTTCAGGGCTCAGCATAAGTGCCACCTCCTTTATAGAACCTCTCCTCACCTTCCCGAGCAGACATCCACTCCTGCGCTGTGCTCGCTGCATGCCCTACTCAGGCAGTGATCCTGATTGTAATTTTTAAAAGATAGTCTTCTCTCTAGACAGTCAGCTAGGGAACATGAATTCTCATAGACCTGCAGGACTTGGCCCAGTGTCTGGAAGGAACACAGCCCAGTGCCTTCAACAGACATTAGTCAAAAGAACTAAAGATGACTGCAAAACAAGTGGATGAATGAAGGAATTCTCATTGTTAGGTTACACCTGGAAGGATCCCTTCCTTTTCCTAGAAGTCTAAGCCTATGGACTTTAGAAAGGAGACTGACTTTATTACACTTAATTTTCACAGTAATGCCACAACCTAGACCTTCATGATTCATTCATTCAGATATTCAAAAAACGTATTAAACTGTTGATGTTCTAGTCACTGTCAAGGATGAGAAGAATCTCAGTTTTCAGGAACTCCTCATCCATGAAGAAGCAGAGTTAAAGACAGAGGATTAAAACCCAAGGTGGAGATTGCCAGGTATTCATACAGTTACAGGAAAGAGGAAGGGTGGCTTGTTTTTTCTCACTTAAAAGATTTAAGTTGTTAAAAACTTCTGCCCAAGTTCACCCAACTGGTAAATGACAGTGTTTACACTGGGGTGCAGGTCCATTTTAGCGCCTGTGACCTTCCCAGGCCCACATGGCGTTGCCCTGGCCCTTTGCCAAAAAGGGGGCCCATGAGAACTGGGACCCATCATGCTTCTAGGTTTGCTTCAGAGAACCTGAGTCTTCTTGGTGGTGGTGGTTTAGTCACTTAGTCATGTCCTGCTCTTCTGACCCCATGGGCTGTAGCCTGCCAGGCACCTTTGTCCATGGGATTTTCCAGGCAAGAATACTGGAGTGGGTTGCCATTTCCTTCTCCAGGGGATCTTCTTATACCTTAATGATTTTCACAAATGTAGATGTGTCTTATCTTGAGTGGGCAGAAAGACTGCGCCTCAAACGTGGTCTTGGAGTTTCTTGCCCACAGTCAGGATTGGCTGGTACCTTGGGAAGAACTTGAAAAAGACCTGTGCTCTCATGTGACAGTAACATCGGTAGCTATTTAGAGGAATTGAAATTCCTTTCAAGTGGAATTGACAATGTTAGTAAACCTTTATTAAAGACCCCCACCTTAAACTTCATAGACTTTCAGTGTTGCATAATTTAAGTCCCACTTAATTCTACTTTCTGTATATTCAATCCTCAGTGAATAAGACCAAATGATCATTTTCTTCACAAAACCTCCTTATAATTGCTGTCTTTTATGTTGTCTAATAGAGTGCTCTGTCCAGGCCTAAGAGCCCAACTTCTTAAAACTTCTTCCTGATAAAGTTAAAAATTCACAATAACTAGTGACCTACAGTGAGTCACAGATACACACCCAAAATGGCCCAAGGAGAGATGGTGTGGAAAAGGCATAAACAAGAGGCAAAGCATGCTGCTGGTCCCTTCGGGTGTTATAAGCACAGAAGAAGCCAGCTGTCTAGATGGAGAAGTGTTTTCCTTCCCAATGAACTTTTGCCTCCGTCCAAGAGAGGGCAGGTCCTCAAAAATGGCGTTCACTGCCAAGAATCCTGTCCTTCAGTTCTCCAAAGTCAAATATAAGAAAGAATATCTTGAAAACCACTCACCATTAATGCAGAGATAGCTGTTAATCTTCCAACAGAATCTCAGCAAGGGGCAATTCATTTGGTTTTTCTCAAATCACAAGCAGGTGAAGATTTTCCTTCTCAACTTGGACAATGAACCTGGATGATTGTCTCTCTTTTCAGCCCTTCTTAGAGCTGAATTTCCCTGGGCACCTGCCACTAAGCCACGATGAGGTGTCTGGAGTAGGTAAGGGCACTTCCTTGTGGCCATAAAGCCACAACAAGGTGGAGCCACAGACAGGCTCGGGTGACGTGGACAAAGGCATCTCCATGGCCAGCCCTGGTACCTCTGGCCCTAGGAGCTGCTGCTCCTCCCAGGGCCAGCGTAGAAGCTGCACTTCCAGTCGAAGTTTAGATGATCACAGAGTAATGAATAGGGTCCCCTCCTACTCCCCCTCAGCAGTTATGAGAATGTGGAGTTGTTATCACTGTGAACTTGTCCTCGAGTCCTCCACCCCTGGGTGGCCCATCTAACCCTGCACTGGAAATATTGACCTCAACTGTGGCCAAGTGGCCAGAGCACTGGTGAGGCAGCAGGAGCTTATTCTCTCTGGGGTGTGAGAGTGTCTGAAAGATGCCTCTAGTTACTTTTCAGATCCATTCGGCTTAGTTCCATGAACATTTATGGAGTTAAGAACTAGAAGCAGTGTTAATAACTGGCCTGGGTAATAGAGGCCCTGGAACACTAAGTTCCCCATTTGCCCTGTTGTAATTTGAAGCTGTGTCAATATCAGTACTGGCCATCAGCCTAGGATGGCTAGACTGGTCCTTCCAGCTCAGCCTGTCCCCCTGAAGCAGCCTGGTGCATGTGGCAAGGGAGAGGCTGCCCTTCCAGTCCTTTCTCCCACTTTCTCTGAGTTGCCCCAGAGGCTGCCTGAAAGCATGTCTTTGGCAAGTCCTGCCACAGGTGTATTCCCAGCTCCGTGTTGGGTGATTCTCATTAGTGTCTCCCCAGCGTGGCCAGTCCTTCTCGGTGATGTGGCCGCACCTGGATCAACACTGATCATATTCTGTCTACCCCTCCATAAACTCACAGCTGTGATTTTGGAGTGTGTGGGGCGGCAAGCCGGGTGGACCTCAGGATGCTTATTCTTCAATGTCATGCTGCTGTAGGGTTTTGGCAGAGGGGGAAGCAGTTATGTTGGGCATGTCCTCACCTCTGCCACAGAGAACACTGCCCACACTAACTCCTGTCAACTTGAAGTTGGAAGAAGATCTGTGACTCTCTTGGTCTATCCTCTACCCATCTTAAGGTAGCGTCTTCTCTGGAATAAATGAACCAGGAACCACATGCCAGAGTTCACCAACAGGTCTGTTCCAGGTACCGGTATTCTCAAAACCAAATGTTCTAAACTGATTGCTACTATTTCTCCCTGCCCTGCTCTACCAGTCCCTCTCCAAAATCACCCCGTTCTATAGCATCCGCATGCTACCTACTTTCTTCGCTCCTGCTTAAATGGCTGACTTCTGTTACACTGTTATCCTCCCCTGGAAGCGATCGTATGAGATTTCATAAAAAAGCAAAAGTAGGTCCTCATTGGGAAGCTGTAGAATTCTGCTGGTGTGATGGGAAGAAGAACAGAGTGAGAGACAGTAATCAAGGTCTGTTAATGAGCATGCCCCCAAAATGGAAAGGAGGTTACCCTCCATAGTGATACCGGGATGGCTTCAGACATAACAAACTACTCTGTTGTCTGTGATTGTGACACCACCATTAGGAGTCAGTCTGGGTCTTGTGAGAAACAGATGCCAGGATGAGGCTAAGCACGCAAGGACTTAATTAAGGAAGACACCTGTATGAGGAGTAATGGGACAGGAGCTGAGAAAGTTTGGGAAAGCACATGGAAGAGCTTAATCTTGTCTTTATTGAATAGACGGATAGATGAATGAATGAACAAAGTATTGGGTTGGCCAAAATGTTTTTCCCATAAAACTTTTCTGGCCAATTAAATATAGTTTGGAAAGGGAAGGAGAAAGGAAGCATCTGGGTACAAAATGATATGAATTAGCACAGGTGTTATTAAGTTGTAGGCAGGGTAGGTATTCAGCTGGTGTCCACCATGGGGCTGTAATGGGTCCTTACTCCTAACATCTCTAATGATTGGTCAGGTCTAACCAGATTGGTTGATGCCTCTGCTGTACTGATTATTAAATATTTTGAAAATCATCCCAATTATATGGATGATCACATTTGCCTAGAATATTTGGCAATGTTTTCACAAATGGAAAGTGATTTATTTCTGATGGCCATTCACTGCAACATGGGGCCACCACACATACTAACAATTCTCACAGGTGGTGGTGCTGAAGTCAGAGGAGCTACTCAAATCCATTTGTTGTTCTATGAATTTGGTGGAGGGCAATTTATCACTTGAGGCTAAGTCCATTCCAAGTTTCTGATGCGCTGCTGATTTTTGCTCTACTCTCCCTAGGAAAGAATTTATATTACTTTTCCCTCACCCTCCCACTAAAAATATACTAGCAACCACTGCTGGTGGACTTCTTTGTTCTCTTATCATAAGCCCAGGACATCCTCCTTAAACTGGAGAGTGTTTGAAGAAAAAATAAATGGAGACCAAATGAAATGTGACCTGTTATTAAAGTTTTTATATGCACATACTGAAGTAATGGGAGTGTTTGGGGGCAAACTGATGAACTGTCTAGACTTAAGCAGAACTAGCAGAGCCCATGTGGATGTAGGAGCTGGAGAGAGGGAGATGTAAGACAAAGGAACCCAGGACCCTCAGAGATTGTACCAAGGACTCTGAACTCTCGTGGGAGGTGGTACTGGGGTTCAGGCCAAGTTTAACTAGAGATCCAAACGGCATGTGAGCATACTTCATATCCAAGGTATACTTAGGCTAGCTGGATTTGTTGTTTCTTACACCAGAAATGAATTATAAACATCAGTCCAAAGGCAGAGACAGACTAATTTTTCTTTCATTTAATTCCCCAAGGCTGAAAATCTGTGTTCATGTCTGGAATGGGCCTGAACCCCTTGGGTGGGAAATAGCAGGTCATGGGTTACTTCTTCCAAGAAAAGAGAGAAGCAGGAGCAGGAAACTTGGGAAGGTGATGCTTTGGAGGTATAGAACTCTGAGGGAAGTGACGTCTTCTTCCATGCACTTAAACTCCCCTTCCAGGGTAATGCAATGCTTCATTTTCTGACATAGGGCACAAGCTCTCTTTCTCTGAGTTCTAATCATTGCTTCTCTCCTGCTGGTAATAGCTTCACCCACCCCCTGGGTTTCCAGGTGGAGTTAGTGGTAAAGAATCTGCCTTCCAACGCAGGAGATGCAAGGTATGTGTGTTTGATCCCTGGGTTGGGAAGATCCCTTGGAGAAGGGAATGACAGCCCACTCCAGTGTTCTAGCCTGGAGAATCCCCATGGACAGAAGAGCCTGGCGGGCTACAGTCCATGGGGTTGCAAAGAGTCGGACACGACTGAGCACTACTACTATACGACTATACACCCCCTGAAACACATACTGTCTCTAGCTCGGAGTCTGCCCTGGCCCTCTGCTTACCTTTGGAAATGGCCCCTGTTGGTAAGCTGTTTTCAATGATTGGATTTGACAGTGGTGGAGTAGAAGGTAGGAGAAAGCCTTCCTCATGGTTCAGGTCTATGGAAGGAAGATAAGAAAGATCAGACTTCTCATAAGAAAGGAATAAAGCCTAAGGCTGCAGAGGAATATCTTTAAAATGCTAGAAGGGGAAAATTGTCAATCCCAAATTCTATAGCAAATATGAAGGGAAATTGAGACTTTTTTCCAGAAAAGCAAAGACCTAGATCATTTATTACTAACAGACATGAACTACAAGAAATTTTAAAGGGATTTCTTTAGGCAAAAGGAATATGATATGAGACAAAACCTTGGACTTACACAAAAAATGAAGGACACTGGAAATTTTAAGAATGAACTGACAACAGAACTCAGTACACTTAATGTCATTTTGGGAACACACCTGTAATCCAATCTGATTATACAGGCTACTTAATTTGCCTGAACTGCTCTGAAGGAAATCCAGCATTATAAAGTATAAGGAGAGTGGTTATTTATGTATGATTTGGTAGAAAAGGCAACTTAATTAAGGAAGAATGAGACTGAGACTAAGTTTATTAAAGGCAAAGAAATTTTAAATTGTGCATCAAATGTAAAAAATAAGTAATAGAGATAAGAAAAAATTCAAGGAAGTAAAATGAGCATCGAAAATCTAAAGAAGAAAAAAGGATTGCATTTTAAAATCTATCACTTTAATAATTTGAAATTTAAAATAGAACCAGAATGATGTTTTTATAAGGCCTTCCCTCATAGCTCAGTAGGTAAAGAATCTGCCTGCAATGCAGGAGACCCTGGTTTGATTCCTGGGTCGGGAAGATCCCTTGGAGAAGGGATAGGTTACCCACTCCTGTATTCTGGCCTGGAGAATTCCATGGACAGTCCACGGGGTGACAAAGAGTCAGACATGACTGAGTCACTTTCACTTTCACTTACAATGTTTTGATACAGAGCCATCCTTAGAAACAGCAAAAGCTTAAATAAACCCAATATATCTCTTTGGACTGTATTGGGCAATTCCGTAGAAAAGAAGAAATAAGGACATATATGAACTGACATATATGAATGTTTTTTGTTTACAAAATTAATTATATAGCATTTGGTATGTGCTAATTTCTATTCTAAGTACTTAAATATATTAAATAATTTAATTCTCTCAAAGACCCTATGAGGTAGATACCATTATTATTTATATCTTACAAACACAGTCAAGGTCATACGGTAAGTTTGAGATTGAAAGCAGACATTCCCCATATTCTTTGCTTTTAGTCTATGTGCCATACTGCTTCCACACATAATAACTGGAGAATACCCTACATTTCAAATATAGATAATTTTTATTACTTTTTATATGTCTATAGAACATTTATAAAGACTGATCATATATCTGGCTACAAAAAAGCTTCAGAAATTCAAAAAATAAAGATTTTATAGGTCACATTATCTGACCCTAATTCAGCTAGTAAGAAAAAAATTATCAAAAGATGACCAAAAATTGTCTTCTTGAAAATGAAGAAATAGTTAGAAAACAATTGACTTGAAGAAATCAAAAGGGAAATTACTGACCTTCTTTCACTAGGAAGGTCTTTTGACTGTACAATTTTTCTACTCTAATTTCACAGAGCTGTAGAAATTTTACAGTCAAAAGGCCTTCCTTGTGAAAGAATAAAGATGAGAAGTAAATAAAATAAGTCTACATTCTAAGAAATTAGAAAAATAACAATAAAGAATGATTAATAAAGGTAAAATCTTAATAGAAAGGAGAAAAGTAATAAAGTATATAAATAAATTTAAAATCTTATTAAAATTCTATCCACTTGATAATCTAATTTTTTAAAAGAAAAAAAGCAAAATTATAAAAGATCAGAAAGTAGAAAGATCAAATATTAAAATGACCAAGAGTATTAAAAGAGAATATAATTTAAAACTTAATGGCAACAAATTTGAAAACTGGAGAAAACACTAGGAAAGAAGAGGAAAAATGATCTATTTTTGCAGATGATACGATTGTAAACTTAGAAAACCCAAAGGAATCTGGTAAAAATCTCCTAGATTTAAGAAGAGAATTTTGTAAAGTAGACGGATCCAAAAATATGCAAAAAACAAAAATCATTAACTTTTCTCTATTCTAGTAATAAAATAGGAATGGAAAAAAACATTCAAAATCAACCCCTCTGGAATACTTAGAAATAGATACAACAAAAAAAGGAAATAACAAAATCATACTAAAATATGTATGTAAAAGGAGAAATGGACAGACATGCCATATTTTTGGATAAGACTCAATGCCATAAAAATATTCCCTCAAATTGTGTATGTATTTCACTAAAACTCACAGCAAGGTGGGTATTTTGGTTTGTTAGGCTTTGGCAATTAAATAAGATGATTATATCATTTCTAGAAAAAAATGAAATACTGAAGAAAAGGTAAGTAATTTTAGAAAACTAAACATGGGGCAGAGACTTCCTCACCAGTTATTAGAACTCTCTAGAAAGCCATTGTATTCAGATAAGTACCTTATTTGATCCCAATTTTATTGTGTATCTAAAGGTACAAATACATGAGTAAAATACACCACTAAAAATATAAAGGTAAAGCAAAGCTCTTGCAAGAAAAATCTAGATTATATGTACTATATTGTGCAGAAAACTTTCCTGATCAAAACTGAGAAGTCAAATGCTATGAGAGAAAATGTAGGCATATTTAACTCTAAAATTATAACTTTAAGGCAAAGCTATTGTAAAAATATCATTGACCATAGTAGGCTTGCAGAAATACATATTGTGTAGATAGTATATTTCATTTTTATAATATACAAATATTTATTGTAATTTGACAAGACCAAGAGAACAAAAAAGTAGGAAAATGGGCAAAGCATATGAATGGGCAATTCGTTGAAAAGCAAATCCAATGGCTAAGAATTATGGAAAATGTTCAAGTTCACCCAAAGCGAGGGAAATGCAAATTAAGATGAGATATCATTTTACACCTACCAGATTTTCTAAAATTTAAAAGATCTGAAGCACTTCTTCCTGGCAGGGTTGTAGGAAAGGGATCACTTTCATGGTCAGAATGAGAAATGCTATAGCCTCTTGGGGAAGCAGTACCGCAATACCTACTAAAATTTAAAATACACATACTTTTCAGGCCAGCAATCTTCTTCCTGGGAAACACTCCAATAGATGTAGTTGCTAGAACCTAAATGTTTTTTTGGAAGGGGAGGATTGTTTTAGTTCTTTTTTGCAAATTATCTCTGAAAGCTACAATGTTTCTGGCAATAGGAGAGTATTTGAATAAACTATAGGGGAGCCCTGTGTTCGAACAACATGGCTATCAAAAAGAATGACAGAGTTCTGCTAGTTGACAGGAAGTTTCAGAAAGTATTGTTGACTGAGTAAAGCACAATGCAGGAAAAAGAAGGGTAATATTTTTCTGTTTTTGTCAAACAATGATCAGAAAGTGCATGTGTGTGTAGGCATACATTTTTATGTGACTATACAGTCATCAGTAAATATAGGAAAGATACATATTAGATTATTAATATCAGTTATCTGTGTAGGTGGGTATGTTGGGAATTGATATATACGTGTGTAAGGGAAGAGGAGGCGCCAAGTCTATAAAAAGGAAAACAAGCAAAAAGACCACCCACACAGCCACACACCTATGTTTAAACTGATCTCATATAGCATTTGTGAAAATACATGAATGTGTATTATTCAAACATAAAGACCTCACCCAGCCAGTTTGAAGGATTCTGTCTCCCTGATAACTTCTTCCTTCCCAGGAACACTGGTTGTTGCATTTGTACACCTGCACCAACACATTCCCCAGGAAAGAATTTCTGCTTCTGGGATTTCCATTCTTAATCCAAAGACTTAAGAAATGCAACCCACTCTAGTATTCTTGCCTGGAAAATCCCATGGACAAAGGAGCCTGGTGGGCTACAGTCCATAGCGTCACAGAGTCAGACATGACTGAGTGACTAACAGCGCCCTCTCGGCATAGTGTCTCACCTGAGAAACAGCACTCAGAAAGGCTCCAACATCCTTCTGGAAACGCGCATCCTTTGGGGTCTCTACCTCTGTTGCTTTTTGTCTATACTTCCTTCTGTGAAATGACTTCTAGGTTAACCTTTGTAACTAAAGCAAATGACACAATTTGGGGACCCTTCTCTAGGAGTGTCAGGCCATGGTTCTCTCCCCACAACAGAGAAGCAGAAGGTGAAGGTACTGGAAAATGCCCAGTTGCTCTTTAGATCATAAGTCCAAGAACTTTAAAGTTGTCTAAATTATGAACTTCTTCAGCATCAAATGTGAGGTAAAATACCAGAAGCCAAGAAAATGAACTGGAGCTACTATTAGTCAGCCTATGCTGCTGACTGCCCCCTGGGTGTGTACAGAGTGTTTACTAGTTTTACATTCCGTGCTCACATCTGTCTGCCTCCCTCCGCCTCCTCGTGGTGGAGCAATTTCCTTCACTTCAAAGGAAGCTCCAGGTGCAAGGAGGACCCCAGGCCCCGCCTCCGAGTCTGGCTCCTCTTCTTAATGAAACATGTCCTCTCTTCATCTTATCCCAAGCTGACTTCTGGAGCTATTCCTCAATGCATTCATCCGCTTTTGAACTCTGAGAGTGAGAAAGAAGTGTAGTTTTCTTTTTCCCTCAAGTCATTGACCCTAACTTTGTCGTGACATTTCAAATGGATGAACTGCAGAAACAGGAGGAATAATTTACACATGCCACTAAAGAGAACATGACGCAAGTTAAAGAGAGGTGAATGGGCTGTGGGAGATTAGTCTTAGGCCTTTAACTTTTGGGGTGGTTTGTTATGCAGAAGTAATTAACTGATGCTGTGTCAACCCTTTGCAATATGATATGCTTCTCCCAGTGAGAATTAGGGACCATGTCCCCACCCCGTGAATCAACCTGCTCGGGCCTCGGAATGTTGTGGGAGTTCCAGAGCCTAGGCCCTGAGAGACTTGGCAACTTCCACCCTTACCCGCCGGGACCCTGAGATGGCCATGCTGTTAAGACGCTCAGGCAAGTCTCCTGGGGAACGAGAGGCCTTTGGAAGAGAGCAGAGGCTCTCACCAATGGCAGCATCACCTCCCCGATGTGGTCAGGCCGTCTCGGACCTGGCAGCTGAAGGCAGGCTCGTGCGTGATCTCAGGCAAAATCCACAGTGGAAGAGCTCAGCCAACTCCCAGAATTAAGAGAAATAATAAAGGGTTGTGGGTTTAGTCACTGAGTTTGAAGCAGTTTATCATAACAGCAAAAATGATGGAGATAGAGGCTTGGATATTTTAACTGAGTATCTTTTCTTTCTCTTTTCTAGTGTTCTGTGTATAATGGGGCTCCTTTTAAATATTTTTCCTTAGAAATCTTGGAAAATACATTCTCTTCATGGGTACAAATAATTCCTAAATACCATGCATTTAAAAGTTCCTTAGAGACAGAAGATTCTAAAGGCAGGCAGTACATCTTATGTGTCTGCTCTTCAGTATCCCATACCCAGAACAGCACCATGTGACCCACGGATGGTCAGCATATGTTGACCAAATTAAGTATCTCGTGAGACACCTGTTGCTTTCATCTCATTTTCTTAGTGTTTGCATGTGTCACTGAAGAAATGGTGACTTGTGGTTGGCTTGGCTTACCTGGACAGCCCTGCAGATGACCCCTTGCTGCTTCACTTTTCCACATAGAAAGTTCTCACAGTTGCCAGTGGGGAAGAAGTGAGCCTGTCTCCACTTGGTGGGGAACTGATGTCCTTGGACAAGAGTGTTCTGACTATGGGCTTCCCTGGGAGCTTAGCTGGTAAAGAATCTGCCTGCAATGCAGGAGACCCAGGTTCAGTCCCTGGTTGGGGAAGATCCCTTGCAGAAGGAAATGGCAACCCACTCCAGCATTCTTGCCTGGGAAATCCTGTGGATAGAGGAGCCTGGTGGGCTATGATCCATGGGGTCACAAAGGCTTGGACCTGACTCTGACCATAGTTACTGGTGGCAGGAGCAGCAGCTAGAGTTTATTGGCACTTATCAATATATTAGTCATCACACTATCACTTTACATAAATTAGCTAATTGAGTTAATTAGTTCATTATTATTTCCATAAGGCAGCTGAGGCACAGATGGACTAATTTATCTGCTCAGGCTAGCCCAGTTACATGGTAAAGTCTTAGCTTTCCTGCTTTTAGCAAACATTCTGGCTTTTTGTAGCTAAAATGGTTACAGCAGAAAGGTTTAAACTAAAGAATATTGAACATAGTCATTTATAAAAGTTATCTAACAAGAAATCACCTATAAATGACAATCCCCAAAGTTTTAACTATCACTGTACTTCTCACTAGTCAAGAACAAGTATTACTGACAGTATTACTGCAGTTGTACAGAGAAAGTTTTAAAACATGTAAACTAATACAAAAAATAGCATTATATGAGAACTTGGCTTTAAAGGTATTTACACTATTTTGAAGTGACCAGACTTATAAAGTGAAATGACCAGAGAATGAGACAAGACACAATTTTAAAAAGAGCAAAGCATTTCTGAGACCTCACCTCTTGCAGGGAAGAATCTGAGCCGTATTTCAAAGCTCCCTGTTTCCTCGAAGCAAAACCACAGAGTTCATGTTTGGATGTTACAGCACTGAAAGATGGCTCAATAGGCCAGACTAACCTGTGTTAGCAACTAGAATAATCTCCAGAAAAGAAAATTTACTTTGGGATTTAAGATGATCAAAACTGATTACTTTTCAAGAGGCTTAGAAACCCAAAGCTGTAAACACAGCTGGGGAAATACTTGAATCTGGGTCCGTAAAAACTCCAGTGAATAATCCATCCTTCTGCCTCATGACGTGGACACTGCACCACACACATGAACCTATGGGGAAGCAGTAAATATTTTTATACAACCTTGTTTGTGAAGAGAGGAGGAAAATGTATAGAGACATGCCCACCCACATCTTTGATGTGTGTAAAGTAAATATCTTTCTTGTTTTATTGAAGTAAAGGCTAAAGGATTACATTCAGCCCAGCAAGTAAATTGTAGCACAGGAATATTATAACCAAACTTATAAAAATTGGATTTATCTTCTCAAAATTTAGAGTGCCAATAGGATTATTTTTATTGGATGAAAAATCACTGTTTTACTATTTTTTGACCAAAAGTTAATAGAACTGGGGCCAGTTTTCTCTATACAGGATAATTTAGACCTTTCCGTTCCCAGGAGGATAAACATCTATTAGTATATATTAACAATGAATATCTCTGGTAGTAGGATTAGGAGTGTTGACTATTTACTTCTCTTTGCTTTTTGTTGTTTTTGAAATTTTTCAAAAAAGCATATATTATTATTTTCAAAAGTGCATATATAAGAGCATTTTTTATAATAAAAAATTATAATTTTTAAAAGCAATCAACCTACTTAACTTACTGATAGACAGTCCTGCAATATTTAAATAATTTGCCCTTAAGTACTTTGCCTACCAAATAAATCCTTGTCTTCAGTTTATTTAAAAACAATTTTCCCTTCCCAAAGAATTCTTATGATCAATTTTCACTGATATCTAGAAATTTATATCCAGGCTAAGAAAACTTTGACACAGAACTTGAGCCTTGAAAAAAAATTAACTGTGAAGAGGAAAGAAATTATGCCTTAAAAATTTCTTTTTCAGATGACTTGCTGTGTAGTTCATTAGCAAGAGACACAAAAAGTACTTTCTCAAATAATAACGGTCCAGAACCTTGCTCTTTGAGATAACAAGGCTCTGTTTTTGCAGGTGGCCTTCTACTCAAAGAACAAAAACTGGAAGCATCCATTGAATTGCCCTGTTTACATGTGTTGAGTCATGCCGATGGAACAGAGCTAATCAAGTCCTGGGTACAAAGCCCTTTATGTCAAGGAAAAGGAACAGCTTCAGATACACTAACCCCAGATGCAAACACTTTCGTGTGTCTCGACAAAGCCTCGAAGCCAGTGAGGAGGACCTCGGAGGCAGATCAGGCCAATCGAAGGCTCTTGTGAGCCACAAATGAGAGCCACCTACAGAATTTTAGATTTTCTAGTGGTCACATTTTAGAAAGTAAAAACAAACAGGTAAGTTGATTTTACCATTATATTTTAACTAAATGTACGTAAAATAGAATCCTTTCAATTTTTAAAATGTACTTTCATTTGCAGTGTGCATTTCACACTTAGGGCACAGCTCCCTTTGGACTAGCCACATTTCAAGAGTTCAAGAGCCACATGTAACCAATGGCTACCTTATGGGACAGTGCCACTCTATGATAAAAATGTTTTTCTCACCAAGTAGGATTATAGCATCTTAAATAATTTTTTATGTTGAGATATAATTCACACACTGAAATTCATCCTTTTAAGCATACAATCCAACGCTCTTTATTATTATCACAAGATTGTTTGTTACCACTCTTTATCACCTCTAATTCCAGAACTTTTTCATCATTCCCCAGAGAAATTCCATACCATTATCAGTCACTCCCCATTCCCCTTTTTTCCCAGCCCCAACAGAGCATTCTATCTCCATGGACTTGCCTCTTTTGGACATTTTATATAAATGGACCCATTTATACAGTATATGTGGCCTCTTGTATCAGACTTCTTTCACTTAGCATGTTATCAAGCTTTATCCATGTTGTAGCATGTATCAGAACTTCGCTCCTTTTTAAGGTTGAATGCTCTTCCTTTGTATGGATATATACCACATTTTCTTTAACTACATATTCATCAATTGATGGGACTTTGGGTTCTTTCCACATTTTAGCTACTATGAACAATACTATTATGAACATGTAAAAGTTTTTGTGAGATCATATGTTTTCAATTCTACCTAGGAATGGAATTTCTGGGTCAAATCCTAACACTGTGTTAAACAATTTAAGGAACAGCCAAACTGTTTTCCAAAGTGTTTGAACCATTTTACATTCCCACTAGCAGTGTATGAAGGTTCCAATTTCATCAATGTGTATTATCCACTTTCTTATTATAGGGCTTCCCGGGTAGCTCAGACAGTAAAGAATCTACCTGCAATGCGGGAGACCCAGTTTGATCCCAGCATCAGGAAGATGCCCTGGAGAAGGGGATGGCTACACACTCCAGTATTCTTGCCTGGAGAATTCCATGGACAGAGGAGCCTCATGAGCCACAGTCCATAGGTTGCGAAGAGTCAGACATGACTGAGAGACTAATATTTTCACTTTTTTTTCTTATAGCCATCATGATGAGTGTGAAATTTAACAAATGTGGGGTTAGCTAATGTTTTACAGATTAAAAATTTGAAAACTGTGCTTACAAAAATGCAACAGGGGCTATTGTATTTCTACAGATTTCAAAGAAGAGGGGTAAAACTCACATTTGCCAAGTTTACTTGTAAACTGAGAGTGTTAGTCACTAAGTCATGTCCGACTCTTTGTGACCCATGGACTGTAACCCACCAGGCTTCTCTGGTGTCATTGCTTCTAGCAATGACAATTAATATTATCTGTGATTCCTGAGTGTGTGTGTGTGTGTGTATATATATATATATATATATAAGCTCAATGAATCATCACATTGGCACATTGGCCCTAGGGGGTAGGTGCTAGAATTACCATCTTCATTTTATGGATGAGTACGTTGAAGCCTGAAGATGTTAACTAACTGCTCAAGATTCCACGGCTTAGGGTCCATGCTTTTAAGGCAGTAATTTGCTTTATTTCATTTGTTAGTACTACTTGGTAGGAAGTAATCCATGATCTCCTCTAGACCAGTGGTTCTCAAAATGTGGTCCCCAGACCAGCTGTGTCTGCATCACGTGTGTGTATGTTAGAAGTACAAACTCTTGGGCTCTAGTCCAGAATTACTGCATCACGAACTCTGAGGGTGGGATCCAGCAATTTCTGTCTTAACAAGCCTTCTGTCATTTTGATGCATGTGAATATTTGAAAACCACTGATCTAGAGCAAGAATGTCATAGGATCACAGTTTATAGATAAACCCCTATGAGTCAGATACAGTGGCAGGAGTTCGATGATTTCTATCTGAGCCTTCAATACTGAAAAGGACATCACTGTCCTTCCAGGGTTTAGAATCAAGTGAATTTGATAGAAGGGTAGCTCAGTGTTACCTTATGGTGCAGCTGGTTCTAAATTAACGTATGCACATGATGCTCCTCCCGGGGAAGAATGAGAAAGCTTCCTGGAGGAAATGCCTTATTGAGCTTCCAATAAACTTAGAAAGCCAACATCAGTTTTAGGTTATTCAAGTATTTTGGTTACTCCTGATACTTTCAGGAGAGAACCCAAATTCTATAGCCTGACTTTTAAAACACTTTACTAACCAGCTCCTACGTCTGTTCCCACCTCATCTCTCCTATTGCCCCTGCTACTCAAAGGGGCCCACAGAGCATACTGACATTGCCTGAGAACTCCTTAGCAATGCAGAGTTTCAGAGCTCATTCCTGACTACAGAATCAGAATCTGCATTTGAGCAAGAACTCAGGTGATTTGCATGTATAATAAAGTTTCAAAAGTACAGCTCTAGCTAGAGGGAAGGACCAAGCCATTCTCCTAAACTGTTCAATTATATCCTGCGTAATGCCCTCTGTCCGGACTATCCTTTCGTCCTTTGGCTCCTCTGACCCTCAGAGAAATCGGACATCCTTCCATGACAGCACCAGACTGCAGTTGTTTATTTATCTGTTTGTCTTTAGTACTGGACTGAGAGTTTCTCAAGGTCAGGGAGCTTTCTATTTTTCTCTGTAATTTGCAGAGATTCAGGCCATACTGGCCTCATTGGACATAGTGGGTGCAGGACAGAAAGGGCAACAGGGGACTGGGGAGTGGCCAGGGGTTAATCCAATTCCTACTTTTGAAAAGATCACATTATGAGTTCTCATTCTATTTTGACTTCCCAGATCCCACCTCAAAAGACAGGCCGTGACATGACAGGAAACGAACACGGGGTTAAGAGCTGGGTTCTGAATACAATACTGCTCTGGGGTGAATCACTGTGATCCTTTCCTTTCCTCATCTCTGGCTCTGTCCCTTCATTAATAAGTGAGGGAGTTGGACTCAGAAACCCCCTCAGTCTTCACCCACCCCACCATAGTTTGCTTTAAACACTTAAGTTTTAATATTTCTGAGATATTAATGCCATCTAATGCAAGTGACTTTGGGAAATTCAGGTTTTATTTAAACAGGCCTCTGGAGGATAATCAGTTTTCAAAATCTCTTTCATAGGTGAGTTACACTAAGTTATATGCTTTCCCTATTTCCCCAGACGTTTTCTTAAATCACGGCTTATTGTATTTTTAGTTTTTCATGAAAAGGAATCTGTTGAATGGAACCTGCTTCAGAAAGACCTAGGCGTATTGTAAGCCAGGAAGAGTGGATTTTGATCAAGAAAGTTGGCATTTGCAATAAACCCAACTTTGTTCTGAGTGACTAAGTTCCTTAAAAAACCGGCTAACGCCTCAACGAGTGTGTTGATTAGAAAATAGTGACAATTTTCAAAACACTAGCCTTGCATGTTAATGGCCCGGTGTCGCGGGAGGGAACAGAGAGGCACTGTTGGCGCACACTGGGCTGTTCTCACACGCGGAGACCATCAACCTGGCCGGCCTGGGGAGACTGGGGCTCCCCTTGTTTCTCCACCGCTCCACCACCCCAGGGCTGGCAATGCACCATTATCTCTCATTCTGACATCTGAAGAGAGAGCCTGAATGCCAGGAAGGAAGTTTTCCAAATCGGTATAAAAACAAAATCCTCTTATTACAACAGGATACAGTAAAGAAAACAGAGAAGGATGCTCATGAGAAGGAAAAGGTTTAAAAGTATAAATGAAAAATTTCTGAGAAAACCAAATACCTCTAGCACAGCACAGTTTCTTGCATTTGCTGGGAAAAAAACAGCATTGCTGGAGAAATGAGTGGCTGAGTAGAGCTGTCCCATATGTTGCCAGAAAGATTCCTCACCCTTGTCTATGTTATAGGACTTTAAAAATCTAATTTAACTGGAAATCAGCAGCATTTTCTCTCACAATTTCATTTCTCTTAGAAGTAAACTATTATTCTTTGGGAGGGGAGTTTTCATGAGTTTTGGCTAGAAGTGAATATGGTTGTACAATAAAGATGGAAAGAGCTTGTCCTTTCATTAGCCAGAGATTAAGGGACATGGTGTATGGTGGTATTTAGTCTTAAAAAGCTTTAATAACTTATCCAAACTTGGGGCTGAAAGAGATTTCAAAATGATGTGCAGAGTCACATTCTAGACAGAGCACCTGATGCTTCATACATTGTATGGCAAGAATATGTCCAGGTCAGCCACTGTGAATGCTTGACTTAAATAGCGCTAACTTCATCTCCATTGCACCAGAGGATGGAAGGGGAAGAGGTCCGACTCCACAGAACATGAATAAAATATCATTTCAACCCACTGAATTCTCAAATGAAGTAACACAGATGTGTTTCATTTCTGCTAGAGCTATAGAGAATGTATAATTGTCCAGAGATGTATATGTGGTCCTCCTTAGAGTCCTCACATACACAGTCCGATGAGGTAGGCCTACTTCTTTCCCATTTTGTAGACAAGTGAACTGAAGCCCTGTGGCGTTATGACATTCCCATGGTTGCTCAGCTAATGAGTAGCAAAGCCAGAATCTAAACCCAGGTCTGTTTGCACCTGGAGTACAAGTTCTACATTTTGAACTTCTTTCATAATAGTTTAAATGACAGTCTTGCATTGAAAGGTCTATCTGTAGATAGTTACTCATCAAAGGAATATAGATTTTCCTGATTTCCCAGTTACTTGAGTAACCTATGCTCTTAAAGCTGCCCTCTCCCCTTCCCTCTGAGAACTGGGCTCTCCTATTGTCCTTTTCTTGAGGAACCTTCAGGCTCATCTTTCTACTGGCTGTCCCCTCTCGACATGCTCATATTCCAGTTACCCTTATGCTGAATAATTCTTGACTCTTCTGTAGCTTTTAATAATTATCCTAGTTCTGTCCTTTCCTCAACAAGTAAGCTCTTTGGCTTCGACTTCATGGTCCTCACAAGCCACCCCCCAGCTCTGCTGAAGTGCATCCTCATAGGCACTCATGATCTTCAGCCACCGAACCCGAAGACCTTCCCTGGCTGTCCTTCACCTTGACCTTTCTGCAGCATCTGGCCCCACAGACCGTCCACTGCCTGGAATCCTGCCTGTGCACATTAGACACACAAAAATTTATTAAATGATTGGTTAAAAATATATTCAAAGATTTAAAAAATTCTTTTTTTTAATTTATTTTTTAATTTAAATTATTTATTTTACTTTACAACATTGCATTGGTTTTGCCATACATTTACTTGAATCTGCCATGGGTGTACATGTATATGGCTGATTCATATCAATGTATGACAAAACCCACTGAAATGTTGTGAAGTAATTAGCCTCCAACTAATAAAAAAAAAATTCTTAAATACAATGTCCATATGGTTAAAGATCAGAAAAAAAATGTTTTTATACATAAACATCCTTCTATATTTTTAAATAATTCATAAGAAAATGATTCTAGTTAAGGAAACTGCCCAACATTTCAGCAACAGCCCTCTTTCATAGGGTAAGGAATAAATTCAATTGTTTTTAAAAAAGATTTATATGTTTTTGGTTAATACTTTTTAAATTATTGGTACGTAATATATAAAAATTTAACACAAAATGGATTATTAGCATGGTGACTATAGTTAACAATACTGTACAGTATATTTGATAATTCTTAATAGAGCACATCATAAAAGTTCTTATTACAAGAAAAATATTTTTGTAATTATGTGTGGTGATCGATATTAACTAAACCTAATGGTAGTCATTTTGTAATATGTGTAAATCATTATGTGATACATCTAAAATGAATACAATGTTATATGTCAGTGACATTTCAAGTTTTAAAAAGGATCATTGGTTTAAATGCCAGAGTGAAAATTAAAACTCTTAGAAGAAAATATAAAAGTCAATCTTTATGATTTGAAGATTGAATTAAGTAATGATTTCTTAGAAATAATGCATAAGAAAAAACAACAAAAGAAGAAATAAATTGGTCTTCATCAAAATTAAACATTTCTGTGTTCCAAAGGACACCATCAAGAAAATGAAAAAAGAATGTATAGAATGTGAGAAAATATTTGCAAATCATATATAAGATAAGGAACTTGTCTTCAGAATATATTAATATAAGGAACTCTCCAGGTTTGCCTCAATTTCTGTGCTTGAGCAATAAAATAGAAACAATTTTTAAAAGAATGTATAAAGAATCCTTACAACTCAACAACAAAAAGACAAGCAGGCCAGTTGAAAAGTGGGCAAATGACTTCTCTTAAATGACTTAAATAGACATTTGTCTTGACCATACAAATGGTCAATAAGTACATGAAAAGATGTTCAACATCACAAATTATTGGGGAAATACAAATCAAAATCATGAGATAACACTTCATACCCACTGAAGTGAAGTGAAGTGAAGTCGCTCAGTCATGTCCGACTCTTTGCGACCCCTAGGGTATCTAAAATAAAAAAGACAGGACAAATATTGGCCTACAAGGAGATATCACTTCCTTTCCATCAGATTGGTTATTATTTAAACAAAAGAAAGAAAGAAAATAAAAAGTCTGGCCTGTATGTGAAGAAATCATAACACTTGTTCATTATTGATGAGAATGTGAAATTGTACAGCTACTGTGGAAAACAGTATGTTAGTTCCTCAAAAAAAATTAAACATTGAACTACCACATGATACAGAAATTCCACTTTTGGAAATGTGTCCAAAAGAATTTAAACCAGGGACTCAGATATTTCTACACTCATGTTTGCTACTGCTGCTGCTAAGTCGCTTCAGTCGTGTCCGACTCTGTGCGACTGCATAGACGGCAGCCCACCAGGCTCCCCCGTCCCTGGGATTCTCCAGGCAAGAACACTGGAGTGGGTTGCCATTTCCTTCTCCAATGCGTGAAAGTGAAAAGTGAAAGTGAAGTCGCTCAGTCGTGTCCGACTCTTAGCGACCCCATGGACTGCAGCCTACCAGGCTCCTCCGTCCATGGGATTTTCCAGGCAAGAGTACTGGAGTGGGTTGCCATTGCCTTCTCCAACACCCATGTTTAGAGAAGCATTATTCAGAACAGCAAAAGGGTTGAAGCAATTCAAGTTCCATCAATGGATGAATGGATAAAGAAAATGTATATACATACAATGAAATATTAATCAACCTTAAAAAGGAAAGAAATGACTTATGCTATGACATAGATAAACCTTGAAGACATAATGCTGCATGCAACAGGCCAGTCACAAAGGCCAAATACTGTATGATTTTACTTATATAAGGTACCCAGAGTAGTCAAATTCATAGACACAGAATGTAAAATGGTGGTTGCCAGGGGCTTAAGGAGAGGGGAATGGAAAGTTATAGTTTAATGGGTACAGATTTTCAGGTTGTGTAGATGAGAAAGTTCTGGAGATTGATGGTGGAGATTGTTATACAAGAAGTGAATGTATTTAATGCCACACTACACCTTAAACTTGCAAAAACAAAACAAAACCAACCAAGCAAAAAAAAAAACATTGGCAGGGATATAGAGAAATTGGAAGCCTCAGACACTGCTGAATTTGTAAAATAGTGCAGCCACTTTTGAGTTCTGTAGTTCCTCAAAATGTTAAACAGAGATAACATATTATCCAGCAATTCCACTTCTATATAATATATATCCCTAAGAACATTTAAAATACATATCCATATAAAATATGTACACAAATGTTCATAGCAGCAACTGGTGAATGGGTACACAGAATAGGGTATATCCATACGTGTGCTCACTCAGTCATGTCCAGGTCTTTGCGACCCCATGGACGATAGCCTGGCAGGCTTCTCTGTCCGTGGGATTCTTCTGGCAGGAATACTGGCATGGGGTCCATTTCCTCCTTCAGGATATCTTCCGGACCCAGGGATCAAACCTGCGTCTCTTATGTCTCCTGCATTGGCAGGTGGATTCTTTAGCACTAGCACCACCTGGGAAGCCCTGCTATGCATACAACAGAATATTATTCACTAATAAAAAGGGATGAAGCGCTGATACATGCTACAGCGCAGATGAATCTTGAAAACATTACAGTAAGTGACAGAAGCTTGACTCAGAACAGATATCATGTGATTCACTGAAAAGAAACTTCCAGAATAAGCAAGTCCGCAGAGATAGAAAATAGATCAGAAGTTTCTAGGGACTGAGCAGAGCAGGGGGTGGAGAGGCACTGTGACGGGGTCTAGATTTCATTTCCGGGTGATGCAGATGTTCTGAAATGTGATAGTGTTGATGGTTGCACAACCCTGTAAATGCACTGTGCACTTTAAAAGAGTGAATTCTGTGGTATGTGAATTATAACACAATAAAGCTTTTTTAAAAGGAAAAAAGTAGGGATTGGCTACCTGCAAGTTAGTGTTCATTTTCTCATTCATTCATTTACCAAATTCTTGTGGAACATTCTTTGAAGAAGGGACTGTGTTAGGAGCTAGGCATAGCAGCATTTTGAAAAAGATTCGTGGCAAGCAGGCTGGACGGGCACCCAGAGCCACATGCAGAGCTGGAAACATTGGGAGTTAGCTGATACAGAGCATCACGCCGCTGCTGGTCAACAGTCACTTCTAGATACTCTTTTCACCATAAAAGACAGAGCAAGAAGGGAAACAAGCTCTTCTCTAGCCTTTTTGTGATCCCCCAAAATAAAAAGCTCCAGGGTTTCTCAGGGGGTTCAGAAAAGAGCTTTATAATCATAAAACTGAAGACTCGAGTATTAATTTTACCTTTGAAACCTCATAAAAAGCACGCCATAGGCCCATCTTTGCCGAGAGTCTGAAATGGACGTGAAGGTGGGAATACGGCAAGAGACCCGGAGGACTGGGCTTCGTTCCTCACATGCTATAGACAAACCACAGCGTGTGATGAGGGCCGGGGATCCGAGGCCAGCTTGCTTGTACAGGAGTGGCCCGTGAGGCCCCCTGCTCCAACATGGCTCCCCCTGGTCCCCCCGACCTCGTTTGTCCCCGGTACCTAATGGGGCTGGCTGTTTCACAGGGCAGTTCAAGCTGGTGCCCAGACTCTGTCTCCTAGGCCAGTTATGTCTTCAGGGAGGAGGAAAACTTAGCTGGTGTAATGAGACTCTCCTAGATGGCGTGAAGAGGACTTGGTTTAGAGTCATTAATTACCTATGGGCTGCCCCATCCTCTCAACTCTCTTATCACGGTCCTTGAAGGTACAATGTGGTCCTCAGAATGTATTCATCGCTCTTCCCAGTACTCATTAACATTTATAAGGAAAAGCCGAATCAAGGTGTGTTAAACTGATTCTAACAGAGTTGAGCAATCTTGTTGAAAGCTTAATTTGTTTCCAAATAACTTGGGTTGACACACATCTCTTCCATGAGAATTCCTACCGATGGCAAGTTTTTATCTTGAAAGGAACTCACTTGCGAACAACTCATTCCAAAAAATAGCGATTTCTTCTTAACTTGGAATTGGTTTTCCTTTGACTCCAATAAAATGAAATAATCCCAGACTAGAGTCTCACAACCTAAAGAAAATTTAAATATTAAAGAAATCCAATAATTGTTGAGTATATGGAAACAAAGTAGTTGGTGGCTCTTTTTTAAATGTGGTAAAGGGTCAAGCGGTCTTGAGTTAGCACACCTCTGGAAGACAGATACCATAATCTGCTCAAATGTATGCTGCTCTGAGCAACATGGATGGACTTGGAGGGCATTAGGCTAAGTGAAATAAGCCAGAGAAACACAAATACTGCATGATATCACTTATTTGTGGAATCTAAAAACTACAACCAAAACTGGTGAATACAACAAAAAGGAAGCAGAGTCACAGATACAGAGAACAAACTAGTAGCTGCCAAGAGGACTGGAGGGCAGTAGATGGTAGAGCAGTTGGAGGTACAAACTATTGCGCGTGTAATAGGCTCAAGGGTATATTGTACAACAAAGGGAATACAGCCGATACCTTACAATTTACAAACGGAAAGTAACCTTTAAAAGTGTATAATCTTTTTAAATTTAAGAAATTTAAAAAACTTTAAAATTAAAATTTATTTTTAAAACAGTAATACTCTGAGCTGACCTCGAGCCTATTAAAGCCTCCACTGCCGTTGCTGGCCCTCTGAAGCATCCAGACGTGGTTTTAAGGAGCCCGCACCTTCCTTATTAGCCAGTCCTCTTTGCATTTCCCATGGGAGGATTCCAGGGGGGTGCCCAATGGGAGTGTTCAGCTCTGAATCAAGTGGACCTGGGATTTACCTAATTCCAACTTCACAAGTCTCCGAAGGAAACTGCATTTAGGAAGCAACTAAAAGAGAAGATCGTGGGTGTTGGTTCACAGCGCTCCAACCTGAAGGCATTTTTCTTTAGCACCTTTTCTCATTTTCAAGTGGGAGTGAAAATTAAATTCACTGGGAACAGAATCATCTCCAGGATTTTCATTAGGGAAAGTGTGGAGGCAGCCATTTGGTTGTGAGGATGGGGCAGGTAGAGACTTCTTGAAGCTGAGTGCATGTGGCAGGCGCACAGGTTTTGAGTGCTTCTGTGGGCTGATGAGGGGCTACTTGAGATGGGCAGGGCAGGGAATCCCCCATCCCCACGCCTCCAGCCATTCCTCAGCGTATCCACAAACACAAGACTGGAAGCTGCCCCTACATGGTGGGGGGAGGGGGGCAGAATGATGGCTACAAAGTTCTTGCCACCAAGAAACAGACCAGTATCACACCATCCAGCAAAGGGGCAGGGTTTCAGTGCTAAGAACTCTCTCTAGCTCTTTCTGACCTGCGTTGACCCATCCTTTCAAATGTGGCCAAGGCAATGCCTGGTGGCTCAGGCTGTAAAGAATCTGCCAGCAATGCAGAAGAGTCGGGTTCGATCCCTGGGTCAGGAAGATCCCCTGGAGAAGGTAATGGCTACCCATTCCAGTACTCTTGACTGGAAAATCCCATGGACAGAGGAGCCTGGAGGACTACAGTCCATGGGGGTCATAAAGAGTTGGATGTGACTGAGCAACTAACAATTTTTTTCAAGGCAATGCCAAAGTGTGGCTTTACTCCTGGACCTGGAAAAAAGGAGTGTGCCTTCCAAATGGCTCATCTGTACACAGGCTGCAGTCCAGTTCAAGGGTGCTCTGAACCAAAGGCAAAGCCGTTTGTAACAGAACTGAACCAGAGGGCAGGGACAGGCTCAGACCTGGGGGGTGGAAACAACACACCCACTCCTGAAATCTGCTCAGTCTTTGGGGGTGATCAGGGTGGTGGTGGTAAGTCTGTGCCTCTTTCCAGCAGATCTCAGTGGGACAACCCTGAGACCAACACCCCTGGCTTGGCGGGAGCCTTTTGTTTTATGTGACACAGAGGCTATGGTCTGATTTTTTTTTAATGAATGATACAATATTGCACAAAGTTGGGGCTGGGAAGAACCTCTCCATGTATCCACAAAAGAGCATAAATAAATGTTTTTCGCTAGTCAAGGCTATGGTTTTTCCAGTGGTCATGTATGGATGTGAGAGTTGGACAGTGAAGAAAGCTGAGCGCTGAAGAATTGATACTTTTGAACTGTGGTTTTGGAGAAGACTCTTGAGAGTCCATTGGACTGCAAGGAGATCCAACCAGTCCATCCTAAAGGAGATCGGTCCTAGGTGTTCATTGGAAGGACTGATGCTGAAGCTGAAACTCCAGTAGTTTGGCCACCTGATGCGAAGAGTTGACTCACTGGAAAAGACCCTGATGCTGGGAGGGATTGAGGACAGGAGGAGAAGGGGACGACAGAGGATGAGGTGGCTGGATGGCATCACCGACTCAACGGACATGGGTTTGGGTGGATGCCGGGAGTTGGTGATGGACAGGGAGGCCTGGCGTGCTGCGGTTCATGGGGTTGCAAAGAGTTGGACACGACTGAGCGACTGAACTGAACCAAACTGAAATGTTTTTCTCATTATGACAAAACACTATCCTAGTGAAAAGCCAAAATCTACACAATGTACTGATTGTGATTTTTTCTATTATGCTTCATTGGTCGGTGGCAGGGGGTACCTTCAATCATCTTTGAAAGTATGAGCATTTTTCCACAAAAATTATTTCTTGGTTAAAAAAAAAAGAAATGTAATATCACTGTGTGAGTTTTCTCTTGACCTGAGCTATGTAGTATTTCAGGAATTCTTGCTTAGAACAGAGGCTTTTAAATTAATAATGACTCAAGGCATTAAAACATCTTGTCACTCAGAACAGGATACTTACACAACCAATCTTTTTTATTTGTAGATTCCATACTTGTGGACTCTCCTAGTTACTAAAATGTATTTGTAATCCCAGATTCGATGCCTGTGACACATTCACAGTCATCTGTGGAAGTGCTCAGACCCAGTTGCCTTCTTTTATCAGCTCTCATACTATAAACGTGTTTTTTTGATGATCTGTTTAATGCTACATTTTTTTGTTTTTTACATTTCTGTGCAGTTTTGTGCATTTTTGCCAGTTCATGCAAAGCCAGTCCAGGTAAGGCAATGAGGGGAACGAGGTGAGAAGTTTGCAATAAGTATCCACTGGCTAGAAGTATAGTCTTATGGATCGGGTCAATATGGAGAAGTGTATGTGTGTGTGAAAGAGAGGGGGAGAGAAAGGGAGATGGGTGGGGAAGGAGGGCAGAGGGCTGTGTGAGGGAGGGAGACTCTTGGAAAGAATTTCAGTATCCAGCTGGTTTTCATGGTTGAAGGATCGAGAGTTTGGTGGGATAATACAGGAGCGTGAGCCGTCTTGATTGGGTAAATTGATTCTGGGCCTGATCTCAGGCACAAAGATGCATCACTTGGGGGGATCCTGCTGTGGACTTCCAGTAGAAAACTACGACCAGAAAGCTCCCCAACAAGACCTGAAGACATATAAAGATTCCTGAAAAATCTGGTTTTACTTTATTTGTGTGTGTGTGTGTGCATGTGCACACGGGCTTGTTGCTCAGTCGTGTCTGACTCTTTGCGACCCCATGGACTGGAGCCTGCCAGACTCCTCTGTCCATGGAATTTTCCAGGCAAGAATATTGGAGTGGGTTGCTATTTCCTTCTCCAGGTTTTACTTTGCATTTGATAGGAAATGTAGTCAAACTGGCTATTGGCTGTCAAATTAAAAGTGGGAGTCTCTCCTTTCACCTCTGTTGCAATTGTCCCCAGAGTCCTCTTTTCGTTAGCAGTCTGACACCAACACTGTTCCAAACCTCCTATCCTGACAGGCTTCCCTGTGGCACAGTTCAAAAATCCCCCAACTTTCCACCTTCACTGCACATTTGAAGCATATGGGCAGTTTTCAAAAACCCTCATGTCAGACCCCCACTTATGACCAATCAAAGCAGAATTTCTGGGGGATGGGACCTAAGCATGGGTAATTTTTTCAATGCCCTGGTGATTCTAATATACTGGCCCCAGGTGACTGAAGTATGCCTAATAGAGTAATTCTCAATCCTGGCTGCATTAGAATCACTCTGGTACTTAAATCTCAGGTGAATCAATTCAAAACCCCCTTGAAGGTAGAGAAAGCCTGGGCATTGGTGTATATTTTATAAAGTCCTTGAGAATCCTTGGTTTAGTGAGATAGTTATCACATGTTTGAAATAAAATCTGCTGGAGAAAAGCAAGATAGAGAGTGGGGAAAGAGTTGGTGATAAATATGAATGCGGTAAAATATTTGAAAGTGATAGATATATGAATGTAGTGAAAGTGAGGCCAGCCATTGGTTACCCTCAAAGATCCTGGTCCTCTGACTCTTCTAATCCATTGAACTGTCCCCTGGGAGGGGAGGCAGGTGGGCCATTGAGGGGAGCAGGGCATTTGGGGCGGGGAGACAGACCTAGGGCTGCATCATCACAGGAACTGCCCCAGTGTAAATCTTGTTACCCACAGTTTGGCTGTTCAGTGGTCGGGCCTTTGGAGCTGACACCAGTACCTGGCATGGGTCTTTAGTGACCACGAGTGTGGTGGCTTCTTCTTTCCAGGGCCCCCTTCTCCTAAACGGATGCTCCCCTGACATGGTACACCCCCACAGTGCTCTCCACCCTGGCCAGGGGGGACCGTCCACAGACAATGACAGACTAGCTGGGGTGCCTCTCTTGCCTCAGGTGGGATGAATTCTGAAGGATGATCTATGTGCTCTGTCAGATCAGGCTAAAGCTAGACTCATTGTGGCTCTATTCTTGCTTACAGGTTCCCTGCCCCATCCTGCTTCCCTCATTCCCCTTCTCCTGAGAGCCCTTCCTCAAGACATCCTTTGTATAAAAATCCTTGACTCAGGCTCCGCTTCTGTAGATAATTTGTAGGACAAGTAATGAGTAGATAGTATGTGGGTGATGGGGAGGGTGGGGCAGAAAGCATATGAACCTCAGAGTCAGATATGTCTGGATTCACCCCCAATGTCAGCATTTCTTAGTTGCATGAATCCATCAAATTACCTATAATATTCTATTTCCTTATCAACAAAATGTGGAATGGCCGTGCATCCCTTGCCAGGATGTTGTGATGATATTAAATGCAGGAAGAGGATGGACATGAAATTCCATGGCACATAGTAGAGACCCAGTAATGTTAATTTCTGTTGCCTCCTAGAACCTTCCTGCCACCTCTCTCCAAATTTAGTTCTCCACTGATGTCTTTGGTGCCCCTGCACGATGATTTTCTTAGCCTCTCCATTCTCTTTCTTCCCTTCTATATTATCCTCATACTATCTCCTTTCCCCAGGGTTCCTCACCTCATTTTTTTGTAGTGCTTTTCACTTTCTCCAGCCATGATAGACTAACAAAGATATACAGTAACATCCAGAAACACAGGTCCTTGTTCTGTGGGCCATGGCCAGGGAAGCAGCAGTGAAGTTATCGGTTTTTGCCAGTTCAGCAGAATTAGGTTGGGTTCAGTTCTGTAAACAGGACTCAGGGGGTTGATTTGTGGCTCTTTCTGAGATAGTGTTTAGCCAGGAAAGGATATGTTATTTTCCTTGTGAGATGAAAATAAGGCCATTATAAACCAATTACACTAGCACTGGATGGACATAAAGAACCCTCATCAACATCAGTCTGCAACTTCTGGGCCAAACAGTGGAGCAGGAGGGAGCTGATCACCACAGTCAGGACCTGAGACAAGAGTTTACTGGCTCAGCCACAAACTAGCTGTGGGACTGGGGAGATTACATAACCTCCTTGGAGTCTAGTTTCTCCATCACCAGGAAGGCTCTGTAGCAGAATATGTGCCAGCTACTTCACTAGGGACCTCCTAGAATTCATAAAATGTTTTGGGAGGGAAGCACAGGAACCCAGTGCAGAAACCAACTGAGAACAATGTATATTGTTACAAATATTCTTGTTAATAATGCTATGAAACCATTGCAATTCAACTCTGTGGGACATGGAGTATATCATGTTGGTCACGATCACATCCTCCATTGAAGAGGGAGGGAAATCTGCAAGTCACACGTTAGCTTTGGTTCAATTGGTATTAACCCAATACCAGCTGCTCAAGTGGATTTTAATAATAATTATTACCATACGTTTAATGGAACAGCTGGAGCTAATTAATATTTTGTGTCTGCCCAGCTCCTTTCATTCTCCTCCTTCTGGCAGTGGTATTCCTTTTCCTCTGGAGAGCTCTGTCTCTCCAGAGTCCTAGTGGGGCTGTGACCATGGTGGCTTGTTGCCCGGCTGACTCACCCCGTCCCCTACAGGAGGGATGGGTGTGCGACCCAGCCTCCATTGACAACAGTCCTCTTCTCCCTGGTCACAGGCATTGGTCCAAGGGGTGGCCAGCTCATCAAGTGAATCAGAATCCTTCTCCAGTACCTTGGAATAAGAGTTAGAAGGGTAGTATCCTCCATCTTTTTAAACACAAGCTGGTAGGATGAAGCCCACCATCCATTTTTCCTGACACAGGGGGTGGGGGTGGAGAGAATGCTACCAACACACTCAGAAGCCAAAGTGTTACAAATACAGAGGCCAGATGTGGAGAGAGAAGGAAATACTGACGCTGCTTCAGCCAGAACCCCCGCTCTGGACTGCCTGGTTACGTGAGCCAATGAAATCTCTCTTTTTCTTTAGTCAGACTTGAGGTTATATCATATAACTTACTACAACATTTTAAAAATCTAATTTAAAAAATCTAAGCTTCCATTCAGATAGATATTCTCCTTCAAGTATCGTATATTAAAGAATATATGCAATTAGAATAGAATGAGTCCATTTAGTGTTAGTATATTGCAATTGCTGTTGACTCTTGCATAATATGGGTTTGAACAGCGTGGGTCCACTAATATGCAATTTTTTTCAATAGTAAATACAGTGCTATCCAATTGAACATTGGTTGGATCTGTGGATGTGAATTGTGTATACAGAGGAAATGTGAATGCCAAGGGCTGACTATCAGTGATAGGCAGGTTTTCAACTTTGGTTACCATCGGTGCCCTAATGTCCACATTATTCAAGGGTCAATAGTATTTCAAGGCTCAGACGGTAAAGAACCCACCTGGAGAAGAATTCACCTGAAGAAGACCTGGGTTTGATCCCAGGTCAGGAAAATCCCCTGGAGAAGGAAATGGCTACACATTTCAGTATTCTTACCTGGAGAATTGCATGGACAGAAGAGCCTGGTCGGCTACAGTCCATGGGGTTGCAAAGAGTTGGATACGACTGAGCAACTAACACACATATAAAGAGAAGTAGAGTCACTATCTTGGTGTGAGTTATATATGATTTAATATAAAAAATGTCTCAGGAAGTAGGGAATGATTTGATCAACATTCTTTCCAACACAAAACTCAGGCATCTTGTAATGGGCTTTACTCCTTTACCCAGCATAGGCTGTTTTAGGGCATCATGAACTTGGGAAGGTTGCAGCGCAGAGAAGGCTTTCCTCGTCCTTTTTCATCAGTGCTCTTCTAGGTGGGCACAGATTTTAGGTCTCTTAGTCAAAGGCGTACTCTCTGTTCACAACATTGAAGAACCACCAAGAGGTGGGAAAGGACAAAATTGTAGTCTTGAATCTTAGGTTTTCTGGGTTTTACTCCGTACTTGACGATCAGGGGCGTTGTGTCCATGTAATTCAAGTTTACATTTTTCACATCTGTTTTGCATGCACATGCACGTATATGAAAGTACTTCTTGTCCTAACTGCAATGGGGAAGATATTTAAGGCTGTAAATATTTACTGAGTGTACATAAAACAGCAGTGTGGCCAGAGAAGGGGAATTCGAGCACTGGGCCCGCTTCTGGCTCCACTGCTAATTCCTGTGTGACCTTGAGCGGGTCAATTAAAATCTGTGTTCTCACACTGCATTTAAACAAAGGAGATACTAATCTCTATTGGCCAGCTCTCTGAAAGTAATAACCCCTGAGGACAATATCTGCTATTCAGAATGGAAACCGAAGGGAACTCTCATTGAGACCGCTGTTCTATTAACTTTTCTCTTTTTTTTTAAGAGAGGAGAAGTGGTGGGATGAAAGGGATGTATCCTTTCAGTCTTAGAGAAAAATGAAACTTTGCGGTCTCAAAAAAATTAGCAAGCATCTGCTTCTGCATATCACTGTGAAAATAACCATGTGAATAAAGTAGTCAGGTTTGCTGTTCCCTTTAGAGAAGGTGGTAGGACAAGCCGGAGAAGGCAATGGCAACCCACTCCAGTACTCTTGCTTGGAAAATCCCATGGACGGAGAAGCCTGGTAGGCTGCAGTCCATGGGGTCACTGAGAGTCGGACACGACTGAGCGACTTCACTTTCACTTTTCACTTTCATGCATTGGAGAAGGAAATGGCAATCCAGTCCAGTGTTCTTGCCTGGAGAATCCCAGGGATGGGGGAGCCTGGTGGGCTGCCGTCTATAGGGTCGCACAGAGTCGGACACGACTGAAGCGACTTAGCATCAGCAGTAGGACAAGCGGATGGCAGGGTGATTGTTACGACATCTTGGGGACACTGGTTGGCCCTTCTTGCCCCTTAGAATAGAAGAGCTGGGCTTTGAGACAGGACTTGGATGTTAGGGTGATTCTGTTCTGAAACTCTTGTGACCTTAACACAGATCATCTTACCTTCAAGTGCCAGGTTTTGATCATAGAGACATGGAAACAGTAACGCTCATGTTTAAGTATGTTGAAACAGCACAAGCACCTAATAAAATAGTGCTTAAAAGGAGCCTGATGAATCCTGGTTTTCTAGCCCTTCCATTTATTTGCTTACTTGGATAGGAAGTCAGCAATAGGACCACAGACTGCTGTATTTTGCTCTCAGGGAGCAAACCCTCAGCAGATATTCAGTCCTACACACATAATCAACAGATCCCACCCTAAACTTGTATTTAGACTCCACAGAAATGTCTTGGATTTATACTGTTCCTTTATATCAAGGAACAAACAAACATGTATAAGGAAACACGGCCAAGATCTGTAGTTTAAGACATCTGTTTGGAGTGAAGGTGTTATAAGCTTTCTCTTGTACAGAGGATCCAGGTAACCTTCCTTCCTCCCCCTCCCCATCCCATCTCCCCCCACCCCTGCAAAAAAGGGCAATTGAGGTGATAATCTGGATGAACTACATGAAAGAATCTTGGGGTATATTAATAATTTAGGACTGAATTATTACCTCAATTGTTACACATCCCTTTTACCACTGAAATGACAGAACATATGCGAAAGCAGTTTTATGAGAGGAAATCCAATTTCTACTGGCAAAGAATCTCACAATGCAAATAATAGAATCCCAATAATCAGGTCACATGCAGCCTCACAGTTGCAACATCACAGACATGGAGGAAGGACTGCTCTGGCCCCCAGAAACTTGTGTTTTGCTTTTCCCAAAGCAGTAGTTCTCAAATTCTTTTTGGAATCTATTTCCAATGACAAAAACATATCATGATCCACTAAACTAATTTGTTTGTAACAACCATTGCATGAAAAATATAGTCACAGGGGATCACGGGTGCAGCTTTTATGAAATTTCCTGAGTAACTTCAAAAGTAAAAAGATTGATCTATTCCAGGAGCAAGAAAATACTCCCAGTCATGATAACAATCCCCTAATTTGCAAGTCGTCTGCACTGTTCACATCCTTTCACACTCTGTTTACTTTTTCACATCAACCTTGTAAAGCTGCAGCATTTCCCAGTCCTCAAGATATCATGAGGTAGGTATCATTATTCTTGTATTTCACCACTTCTAAGAGGCCAACGGGTGGAATATTCACCTTTATTCTATGTACCACCCCAAAAGAAAACAGAATGCTGCAACCACGACACACCATCAACTGTAAAACAAAACAAAAAGACCACGTAGTTTCAGATATGTTAAGATGTGAAAGAATGAGTGCCTTTGAATTGATGAACTCTGGACTTCCGCTTTTACAGAGCAGGAAATGTTCGCCTTGTTCAAGGTCAGGCTGCCAATGGAGACTGAAGCACCACTCAAAGGCAGACCTTCTGACCTCAAACAAATGTTTAAAGTTTTAAAGAGAAGACTAAAAAGGTCGAGAACGTTTTAAACATTCTTTTGTTTATATTTCTAATTGCTGATACTCCTTCAGAGATTTAGATAGCAGAAAACAAGCAAGCTTGTCAGGAAGGGGAGGAAGCCCTCGCTGAAGGGGGGTGGTGGCCTTGGCAGCTAAGCACCCAAAGAGCTCAGAAGGCAGTGTGACTCCCCTGCAGAGATGTCTTCCCACCTCTGGAGTGCTTCCTTAGCTGTGGGACAAGCTGGCTTGACTATAGAGGAAGCACCGAGCTCCATTTAAGTTTCTTGACCTTTCTAGCCTTCTGTTTAAAAGTCAGTAAAAGAAAATAAGGAGGAAAAAGAGGAGGAGTGGAGAAAATGAGTCTGTGGTCTTAATATTTTTCTGCTGAGGATAGAGGCTTGGCAAGCATATCAAACATACACTTATTTGCTAACCATAAGGCTTGTTTCTCTTAAACCTTGATGGGAAATTGATGTTAAAGAGCCACAAAGGGACCACACTGCATCCGTAATCCTGAAAGTAACATCAGCTTAGGGTGAACCGTTGTTGACGGTGGAGAGAACCAAGGAGACTGTGCCATTATAGAAATACTGCGCCTCGCTGGTTTGCAAAAGAAATCTCCCCAACTTAGGGGAGGAAGTGGAGCGCCTTGGAAGGCAGTTTGTTTCCTTGTGGCCAGTGACTGATTTTCCACTAAGTGCGCATTGGTTAATTCTCCCAAGAGTATTAAAAATGAAGGGAGGATTTCAGGTTTGACTCACATGAACTACTTTTATTTGGACAGTCTTTGTTTTGTCCAGTCTGGTCGGCAGTGCTTCCGGGCCCTTCCTCAATCCCTGGCGGGGGCTGAGACCCAGTCCTTGTTTGGGATGAAAAGGTATTGGAAGGCCGGCTGCTCTAATTGGAGTTTGCACCTGCAGACCCCAGCCTGGAAGGCGGCTGGGCTCTGGGGCCGCTGTGTGTGTGTGTGTGTGTGTGCATTTGATTTCCTCGATGAACACTGGGACACTGCATGGTTCTTTTAGCCTGAATTGTCTGGAGGGGATCCAAGCTGCTCAGCCACTTTCTCTACTCTAGTGGAGAGGGACCCTCTTTTCTCTCCTCTTGAAGGAGGGATTTTTAGCCCTGCAAGTATTAATAAATCTAGTATATTTTGATCTAATCTCTTCTGGCCCCAAGAGAACTTACCCAGACAAGAGGTGCCCTTCAGGTAGTATGAGAGGATGTCACAGCCCGGCTTTCACCCATGCAGAAGCTGCTGCATTTTTTATGGGTTTCTCACACTTGACTAGTGATATAATCCAGGCAGCATTCAAGAGTGATGGATACAGCCTCTGTGCTTAGCCCAGGGAGAGGGAGATGGAGAAACTGCCCAGGTGGATTTAATTAATGACCGTGCCTCTGTTCCCCTCACAACACCCTAGTGCCCAATCTCCATCCTAATGCGCATATTGAATGTGTACAGTATGATCAATTTTGGCATCCAGATACAGTCATGAAATCACCACTGTGGACTGAAAACAATGCATAACCTAAAAGTTAAGGGTTATGTTTTATTTGGCGGACAAAACTGAAGATATAAGCATGAAAGACAGCCTCTCAGATAGCTCTGGGGGACTGCTCCACAGAGGCAAGGGAGGAGTCAGGATGTATAGAAGTTCTGCAACAAAAACCAGGTAATCAGATTACTATTAAAGAAAACTTCACATCTCAAGTTAATGAATTTAGTGCCTTTTGATCTATGGGAAGATGCAAGAGTCTGGGCTCACTAAAATCATTCCTTTGATATGCATCTTAACTAGTAATATCTAGGGCCAGGATGCTGATTTCCTCTATCCTGAATCCTGGGGTGGGGGTGGGGGGTTGCTGCAGTGGCTGCTAGCTTGCTGGTTGCAACATCCTTTGTTTACTGATACAACAGGTAACTCTATTCACACCACAATCGAGATAATGAACATGTCCATCACCCCCTAAAGTTTCCTTATTCTCCTTTATAATTCCTCCTGTCACTCTTTCCTCCACTCTACATCCCCAGGCAACCATCAATCTGCTTTCTTAATTATGGATTATTTGCATTTTCTAGAGCCCTACATAAGTGGAATCAGACAGTATGATCTTTTTTGTCTGACTTTTTTCACTCAGCATAATACTTTTTGAGATTCATTCATATTGTATGTATTAATGGTTTCTTTCTTTTTATTGTTGAGTAGTATTCCATTGTAGGGATGTATCATAGTCTGTCCATTCATTCACTGTTGATGGGCATTTGGGTTGTTCCTAGTTTGAAGTGATTACAAATAAAGCTGCTGTGAATATATGTGCCCAAGTCTTTATGTAGATATAAGCCTTCATTTATTGGTAAATTCTGAGCAGTGCAATAGCTGGATTGTATGACAGGTATATGTTCAACTTTTTAAGAAACTGCAAACTGTTGTCCAAAGTAGTTGTACCATTTTTTTTTCCCACTAGTAGGTGCAGTTCCTGTATTTGGTCCTGTACTTTCCAGCGTTTGGTATGGTCATTCTTTTTAAGATTTAGCTATTCTAATATGTATGTAATGGTGTCTCAGTCTGGTTTTAATTTGCTTCTCCCTAATGACTGATCATGTCGTGCATCTTTTCCATGTGTTTACTTATTATCTGTAAATCATCTTTTGGCAAAGTGACTGTGTAAATCTTTTAACCATTTCTTAAATTGGCTTGTCTATTTTCTCATGATTGAGTTTTGAGAGGTCATTATACATTCTCCCAGAGATATTTTTATTTAAAGGGTTATCATGGAATGTAAGACACTGCATAGATGATTTTGATAGAACTAATCAGAGCTCTCATTTGAAAAAACCCTGATACTGGCTGAGACTGAAGGCAAAAGGAGAAGGGGACAGAAGAGGATGAGATGATTAGATATCATCACTGACTCAACGGACACGAATTTCAGCAAACATGGAGATAGTGATGGACAGAGGAGCCTGGTGTGCTATGGTCCACGGGGTTGCAAAGAGTTGGACATGACTTAGCGAATACACAACAATGGCAATAACAAACCAGAGCATGTGGGGAATGACTTGGCGGCCCAGGGCCTTCAGGCGCCTGGAGAGCACTCTTGCTGTGTGCCTGGCTGTGTTATCATGATGCAAGCAGGCCATGCCTGACAGGCCCGGGTCATGCCCACTTTTTGAGGCTCTTAGGATATTTAAAATAAAAGAAATTCCAAAATAGACATATGAAAAGTGTGATACATTTTAAATGTATATGTTGAACAAATGAGTGCTTTTGACCACATGCAAAAATTCAGCATGTATATAACATTGGAAAGGATGCTAACACTTTAAATTTGAAGTCCAATGTGGGGCCTGAGACAAAGGACTCTGGTGTTCCATTGGCTGCCTTGTGATGAGTCATGAGACACCAGGGCCAGCTTGGATACTTCTCACATACCCCATGTACCCTAAAGTCACATCTGGCATGGTCACTCTATAGCCGTTTATACTTGGGGTCAAGTGAATGCTACCGAGATGGCTATGGACGAAAGGACCATTTCCCAGATCAATGCAAATTTTCCAGCAGAATGGTGACACTGGGAAGGTCAATCATGGCCATCAGGGCCTTTTGGAGGGACCCTCTGCTCTACCCACCTGCGACTATGGGGCCTGAGGCTTCCTTTGGGTGATTGGGGTGTGTGTTAGTTGCTCAGTTGTGTCCAACTCTTTGAGACCCCACGAACTGTAGCCCATGAGGCTTCTCTGTCCATGGAATTCTCCAGGCAAGAATACTGGAGTGGATTGCCATTCCCTTCTCCAGAGGATCTCCCTGACCCAGGGATCGAACCCGGGTCTCATGCTTTGCAGGCAGATTCTTTACTGTTTGAGCTACAGGGAAGTTCTTTGGATGATTGGAGCCTTGACCTTTTCCACTTAGCTTGAGGTCAGGATTGTGGGGTGACTAGGAGAGGGGCAGCTTTGTGTGAAGAAATCCCAGAGGCCTCCCAACCACACTCACAGAAGCTCCTGTCCTCTGGGGAATTTCACCATCACCTCTGAGAAATTTTCAATTCCTCTCACCTCTCATAGTATCCAGTGCAGGGTTCTCCAGGAGGGCACATTTGGCAAAATCTGGAAACATTGTTGATTGTCAAAACTTGGGAGAGGTTACTGACATATAGTGAGCAGAAGCCAGGATGCTGCAAAATATTCTACAAGACAGCTCCCCACATCCAAGAATTATCCAGCCCTAAATGCTAGTGTTGGCGAGGTTGGGAAATCATTGTTTGTATGATTCAATCAACTGTCAACAAGAATGGACAGAAAATATGACTGCAGATTCTGAAAAACTGGTTCTATGTCCTTTAAGCAGACGAGCGCCACAGTAGAGACAGAGAGAGTTGATCATGAAGCTTGCGGGGTTGTGAGCAGTGAGCTGCCCAAAACCTCTGACCCTCGCACCGCCTTCCCTTCTCCCCACTGTTAAGAACTGCCATGTAACTGACCTGGCTTCAAACCCAGTTCTGCTGCTCAGTGACTTTGGGCAAATGATGTAACCTCTTTAAGCCTCAGTTTTCCATCTGAAACATAGAAATGACCTTAGTAGTTTTCAGAAGCATGAGAATTAAACCAGATAAGCCAAGCCACGTGAAGAGTTTGACAGGGTCTGACACGTGAAAAGAACTCAGAAGTGACTATCATTATTCTGTGAATTAAGCACCTGCTGAACTCAAAGCACCTTTTCTAGGTGTTTCCTAGCCCCCCAGTGCCAACTGGTGACAACTTTTTTTATTAGTCTTCAAAGCATTTACTTTAAAAGTTGTAATAATATTAACCCTCTCTATAGAAACAAAGCCCAATGGGTGCATTGAATGCACTGTTTTCAACTTGACTTTAGTGATAAAAAGAAATGAATGAAAAATGATTTAAATTGAAACAACATAGTCTGTATTGAGGTATTTATGCATGTATATAGATTTAAGCCTATATATTTGTTCATGGTCTATGGAAAGAAATTTACACAGTGAAGCTTGTCAGAAACAGCACTAGCTTGGACTCTTTCAGCAAATCCTTGGGGACTCTTGGGCTGTCCCGTTGCAGGATAGAGCAGGATTCCATGTCAGGTGACTTGGATCAGATCTCAGGTGGGGTCGGATACTTTGGCACCAGCAGGGCCTCTTTGCCAGATGGCCAAGCAGAGCCTATGAGATTCAAGCCAGTTTGAGCTCAGGGTGTTTCTGGAAGGTCACTGTTGCAAACCCAGAGAACCAGTTCTGTGAGGTTGGCTCAAAGGGGACATTTAGTCAGAGTAACAGAGAAGTATGGTAATGGAGTGGAGGAAGTCTGGGTAGGGATTACAACCAGCACAGTCCAAAGGCTCTTCTCAGCTTTCAGAAGAGTGAGGGAGAAGTAAAGCTTGGCCCTGGACCTCAGACAATACTTTGTTCTTGCCAAGCATAGGAGAGTGAGCCCCAAAATCGCCAGTGAGCCAAGAGATAATCCCAGTGATAAGGACTCAGCTAGGCAACCCCCAGGCCAAAAAATAAGAGTAGAAAATTTGCTTAACTCTTTTTCTGCCTGTGCATTTTCTTGTGGGGCAGGAGACATATTTGAAAACATGGGTATGCACTCTACTTAGGGGATATGCAATGTAGGAATCCTTTGGGCTCTGTTAGCCCTTAAGAAGCTTTGGACACTGAAGCCATGAAAGAGCTCCCAGGAGCATTCTAGAAGACAGATTAGATTTCCCAGTATTAGGTCACCAGCCCAGGAGTGTGGCAGAGACTTCTCATGCAGGGCGTGAATAAATAGATGTAGGAATTTCCTTCCCTCGTGTGGGCTGTTCTCAGTATTAAGCAGTCAGAATGTGTATCTATAGGTATTTCCCCCACTGGGCTAGTCCAGAGAAAGAAAGAGGTTTATCTACTTAAATCAGAAGGTTCAAGGGCCACAAAAATTGCATTTTAGTAGTAGGAGTGGCTGTCACTGAGAAAAGTCACGTAGAACTGCCAGTTCTGCTCTTAATCCCCCTCTGTCTAAGCAGCTGAGAACAGATTGATCCATGGAAGGACAAGAGTTTGAGTGACAGGCATTCTGTGCATCCTTCTGATACTCCGTGAATTGAAATCAGCAGGAGAAAAGGTCTGCATGGCATTATCTTGACCGTTCGTACAACAACATTCTCATAAGAGATACCCTCATCTCTTACCTATGGACACGAAGGGAATAGAAAACCACAGGCATTTTTGCATCGGTAGTGCTTATGTTAGTGTCTCAACAGAGGGGTTTTGAATGAATGACCGATCAGTGGAATGCATCATACTCCTGTGTGTGTGTTCGTGAGGGTACTGATCACTATCATTCACAGTTCCCTTTATAAAAAGCCCGATATGGTCAATTTCTACTCCAAGTTTAAGTGAGGAAAGCTTTGTACCTATAAAAGAATGGCTTTCTTTCCTCCTTTCTGAAAATGAGGATGATGTCATTGGACATATCTCTCTTTTGCTCTAGTTGTCTGGAAGCTTAGGGTTCAACTAATGCCCAGCTGTATCAGTGATGAAGGCTCTTTTGGCATTCATACTTGATTCTTATTTCCTCTGGTCTTGTCATCCTAATCTTATTTTTATTTCCCTTGTTCCCAGTTTAAATTCCTGATTATATTTCCAATCATTGTTATTGCAGAGTTCATACTCTCAGATGCCTTTACTTGTCAGGGAGGTGGCAGTAAATGACTGAAGTAAGCGGTGGTGACAGAGCACGGTGTAGACTGTGGCGAATGAAGAGAGGTCTTTCCTGGCCATTCTACTCAAATAGCATCACCTCCCCCCACTGTCAGTCCCTAGCCCCTAACCCTGCTTATTCATAGCATTCATCATTTTCTGAATTATCTTACCTGTTTACCGTCTCTCACCTCTGCTATATCCCCAGAATCCATAGCGATGCCTGGCACTGAACTGTCACCTAATCACATCTGTCGAATGAATTAATGACTCAGTGGGACCAGTGTGGCTAGGTTTTTACTACATTTTAACAGTTTGGAATTTGGATTTTTATATGAAATCTCCTGGTTTTTAGATATTGGTGGCAAGTATAAAAAATTAAAAACACTCTGCTGGCCAGAAATGGGCCATGTTAGCATGTGACCATTGTTCTACCTCATATTTTCCATCTGTAGCTGAGAACAGGACAGGGCCTGGGACCCCCTACGGGAGTGCTTGCAACTGGACAAATGTCTCCTCGAGCAACAGAGTACAAAGAACTAAAAATAATTGTGTGCATGCACAGTTGGGGAAAATTATGAACAATAGGTATAAAAAGGCCCAAACCTCAGAAAGCACATGAAAATATTCTCAGCATTGTTAATTACTAGAGAAATGCAAATCAAAACTACAATCAGGTGTCACCTTACACTGGTCAGAATGGCTATAATCAAAAAGTCTGCAAACAATAAACACTGGAGAGGATGTGGAGAAAATGGAACCCTTGCACACTGTTGGTGGGGATGTAAATTGGTAAAATTATGGAGAACAGTTTGAGTTTCCTCTAAAAAACTGTAAATAGAGCTACCATATGATCCAGCAACCCTAATTCTGGTCCTATATCAGGAGAAAACCATAATTCAAAAAGATGCCCCAATGTTCACTGCAGCACTATTCACAACAGCCAAGACATGGAAGCAACCTAAATGTCCATTGTAGATGAATGGATAATGGAGATGTGGTACATATATACAATGGAATATTACTCCGCCCTAAAAAAGAATGAAATAATGCCATTTGCAGCAACATGGATGATCTAGAGATTGTTGTATTAAGTGAAGTAAGTCAGACAGAGAAAGACATATATGATATCACTTACATATGGAATCTAAGAAAATGATACTGCTGCTGCTAAGTCGCTTCAGTCGTGTCCAACTCTGTGCGACCCCATAGATGGCAGCCCACCAGGCTCTGCCATCCCCGGGCTTCTCCAGGCAAGAATAGTGGAGTGGGTTGCCATTTCCTTCTCCAATGCGTGAAAGTGGAAAGTGAACGTGAAGTCGCTCAGTCATGTCCAACTCTTAGTGACCCCATGGACTGCAGCCTACCAGGCTCCTCTGTCCATGGGATTTTCCAGGCAAGAGTACTGGAGTGGGTTGCCATTGCCTTCTCCCAAGAAAATCATACAAATGAACATAATACAGAATAGCAATAGATTCAGACTTAGAAAACAAACCTATGGTTACCAAAGAGGAAAGTTTGGGAGGGGAGGGATAAATTAGGAAGTTGGGATTAATATATACATACTACTATATATAAAAGAGATAATCAACAAGGACTTACTCTATAACACAAGGAACTCTACTCAATACTCTGTAATAACTTATATGGGAAAAGAATCTGAAAAAGAATAGATAAAAGTATATGTGTAACTATACCTTGCTGTACACTTAAAACTCACATTACACTGCAAGTCAACTGTACTCCAATATAAAATAAAAATTAAAAAAAAGAAAGGCTCAAACCTAATTTCCACTTCTGAAGTGCCAGGAGCAAAAGCAGGGCACTACACATGATCCTTGCACACAGCACCACCAAGGTGTTAGGCAGACCACCTAAGCCAACCCTGCAGCTCTATCCACATATCCACTCCCACCCTCACCCCATCGAAGGAACCAGCTTGCTGACAACCCCACTTCCAGGAATGAGCAAGAGCACTTAAGGAAAGTGGGGAATTGGTGTGGTGACTCCTCAAAGACTTAAAAATAGAATTACAATATGAACCAGCAATTCTGTTTCTGAGTATACGTCCAAAATAACTGAAAACAGGAACCCAAACTGATATTTGTACACCATGTTTTTAGAAGCATTATTCACAATAGCCATGGGATGAAAGAAACTCAAATATCCATGAACAGATTAATGAATAAACAAAATAGGGTATAGACATATAATGGAATACTACTCAGACTTAAAAAGGAAGGAAATTCTGACACCTACCACAACATGAATGAACCCCGAGAAAACTACATATTAAGTGAAATACGAGAGAGGAGGCCTCTGCAGTTTGTCTGTCTGTCACACCTCTCTGGGACCTTTAGAGGCTGCAACAATGGAAAGATTATGGTGGTTTCCCATCCCTCCAAGAATGACAAAAGAAAAACAACAGTAAACCATAAAATGTGCTTAGAGAAGGACAACAAAGTTCTGATTTTTCCAAAATAACAGCATCGAGTTTCTTTTGAAATGCCCATATCTATTTTTAAAAACTTCTCTTTCTTTTAACTAATGATATGTTTGCTGTCTTGGCTTTGCCAGTCTCTCGTAGCTCAGTCAGTAAAGAATCTGCCTGCAGTGCAGGAGACCCAGGTTCGATTCCTGGGTCAGGAAGATCCCCTGGAGAAGGAAATGACAACCATCCAGTATTCTTGCCTGGGAAATCCCATGGGCAGATGAGCCTGGTGGGCTACAGTTCACGGGGTTGCAAGAATTAGACACGACTGAGTGATTAAACTACCACAATCTCTTTTTGAGCCATCTAGTGGGAAATGATAATAGCACCTAATATTTATTACTTTCTGTTTATATGCTATGTTTTCTTCTGTGCACTATATAAAATAACTGATTTAATCATTGTATCAATTCCATGAGATAAGCATGATTACAATCTCTGGTTTTACAGTCAAGGAAACTGAGGCACAGGGCAGTCACTCGCCTAAGAGCAGACAGCTAGTAAGTGGCAGAACCAGGATTTGAACCCAGAACATGGGGCTTCAGAGCCTCTTGTCCTAAAGTCTAAAATAAACTCCAGGCGTATTAACCCGGCGTGTGGGCCCGCCTCCACCAGTCTGCACCTGCCTTTCCAGCTCTCCCCGCACCTCGGGCCCTTCTGCACAACTCTCCCTGGGTCCTCCTTCCTGTGGTCCCACCTCGTTAACCCCCATTCGGGGTTCCCCTTGGGTATCCCCGCTCTGCCTTCTCTGGTGGGCTAGGTGTCTTCCTGTGGCTGGCTGTTCAGACAGCTCCCATTGCACCTTGCCACCTGGAATTGTACCTGTCTGACTCTTGTCTGTCTCTCACCGTGGACTGGGAGCTCCCTGAGTGCAGAGAACAAGGTTTTAAGTCTCTGTGTCCCAACCCAGCCAAGTACTTGATTTGTAGTAAATGCTTGGTACCTGGTCTTAAGGAAATAAATGAGGCAGAGCCCAGGCTGGGACTTGGTGTAGAAGATGGAGTAATGATTGTCCAAATGGTAGCTCTCACCCTAGAAATGTTGTTGGTACCCTGAGCAGACAGCGGGGTGGGAGGCCCACATCTATGTAGACTGGAGAGGTCTTGAATGGAATTGAATCAGTGGTGTGGACCCCATGCTTTCAATGCTAGTGGAAACATGTGCCCAATTCATATGGCAGAGACTGCTCCCCGCTAATCAAAGACACTGACAAGGCTGACATACATACAAATGCATACCGTGGGTCATAGAGCCACTTCCAAGTTTTAAAAAAATGTTAAAATTGAATGACTGTCTTCTTCATCTTCTCTTCTCTTCCTAACTAATTTAGTATAATACTTAAGGCCATTAACGGGGTCTGAGTAAGGTAATCACCCCCGTGGCGGGTGGAGAGGGTATGCTGGCCCAGATGGAGTAAGGAGATTAACCGCATAGAAGGGCTGCCCTGCACAAGGGCCAGACCCTGGATGGGCAGAGGAAGGGAGTCCTCTGGAGGGACAGCCTGGCTCGAGTGTCGGAATCCAAGCGGGATGAGGAGGGTACCTGGGGGGAAGGTCACGACAGCAGAGGTCATGATCGCAGCTGGTTACATGCAGCGGATTGATCAAACAAGCGAGTATAGTAAGGATAATGGAAAACAGGCTCTGTAATGTGAGAGACGGAACTTACAATATAGAAAGGGAGAAAGCTAGAATGAGACATGCGGGGTTGGATTGGAATTGAAAGTATGAGAGTGAAATTCTGGTTTTCAATACATACAAATCATCTGTAGAAATAAATAAAGAGGTACACACACACTCACACACACACTCACACACTCTCACACCCTAGCTCTTCTACTGAAAGAGTCGGGGAACAGCAATACCTAAGGCAGCAATGAGCCTGCCTAACAGTGAGAATTTGGATTCTAAATAATTTCCCACTAAATGGAACCAGAGCTCCCTGACTATAAGGCTGGAACATCTCATTGTAACAGGAGGTAAGGAAGCGCAAATAGTGATGGGAACTACAAAAGGACACATTGACAGTTTGATGGGTATGAGATTTTACACAATTTCAAGGTCCTTTTCTACAGAACATTTATGAATTTAAAAAAGGAGGAAGAGGAACTTTCCAGTGGAGATCCCTAGAAGACATCACTTTAACCAGCTACTCTCAATGATCTCCTATTTGGAGACTGGGGCCTCAGTGAAATTCTCAAAAGAATTTAAAATCTTTTGCCATATGATAGATGCAATGAGAAGAGCGCGGCATCACTTCTGTGATATTCTTGCCAAAGTTGTAGAACCTGAATCTAAGTGTGAGAAAACTCAAATTCAAAGTGAGGAACATTCTACAGAATAACCAGCCAGTATTCAAAAAAAAAAAAAAAAAAAGAAACCTGTCAAGGACATGAAAGTGAAGGAAACACTGAGGAAAGAGTCCATATTGAAGTTGATTAAGGAGACGTGACAACTAAATACAACACATGATTTGAAAGTACTCTTTTTGCTATAAAGACTATTTTGGGGACAAGTGACAAGAACTTGAACTGGTCTGAGGATCCAGTGACAATTAATGGAAATTTCCTAGAGTCTGAGGATTGGATAATAGTAATGTATCAACATTAAGCTCCTGGTTTTGTGGTTGTGTGGGAGATATACTGTGTATGGGAAATGCACCCTCAAGTATTTCTGGAAGATGAGGCATCTCTTTGGCAGCTTACTCTCAAAGGGTTCAGGACAAATACATTATAGAAATTTTTGTACTGTATTGTACTCGCAACTTTTCTGTAAGTTTGAGATTTTTCAAAATAATATATCTATATCTGTATCTAGTGATATAGGCTGGAATTATACTGTTTTCCAGCCTTGCCAGGACACAGGTGCCTAGGGCCTGCCTTGGGAGGACAGAGCTTGGAGTGGCTGCCCCAGGAGTAGAATCAGGGTGTGTCTGATTCTCTGCTGAGTGTTGGTTCTCTACTGAGGTGCAGAGATGGACATTCTCACCCAAGTCATTTAGTAAAGAATGGACATCCAGATACTTGAGTAACTAGACAGAGAGAACATAGTTTCTGTAGGACACAGGCCAGCCACTTGACTTATCTGATGATGGGCTTTCTGCCAGAATCAAGGAAGTGGAAGCACTGAATGCCCCCTTGCCCTGTCCAAACGTCTGCAGGATACCTGCAGGCCGGTTCTCCAATGTCCATCTGGAACACGGATCGTGCAGGGGACCCCATGTTCTTTTGAGACTTGGCCTAAAGTGCCGATAGTAACCATCACTGCCTACTGTGTACCTTCTAAGAGTCAGAAACTGGGACAGATGCTTCACAGGTTCTTTTTATAATCATTACAATGGTTCTCCTTGCTAAGTAAATTGTCCCCATTTTATAAATGAGGAAGTAAGGCTTGGGAAGTCTTAGTAACAGCCTCAACATTATGGGTTGAATTGTATCCCCCCCCCCCCCCAGATTCATTTGCTGAAGTCCCATATCTCAGAATGTGGCTGGATTTGGAGATAGGGCCCTGAGAGAGGTGACTGAGTTAAAGAGAGACCTTTAGGGTAGACTCTAATCCAACTAACAGCCGTCTCTCTTAAGAAGATGAAATTTGGACATACAGAGAGAGACACTCTCTTTAAAGAGGAATGACCACGTGAGGACACAGCAAAAAGGTGCTGTTTACAAGCCAAGGTGAATGGCCTCACCCTGATGTTGGACTTCGGGCTCCAGAGCTACAATAAAATACATTTCTGTTGTTTAAGCCATGCAGGCTGTGGTGCTGTGACGGCAGTCCCAGCAGACTCACAGGTGGGGCATCTGGGGGAGGATGAAGCTGGTGTTCAAAATCAAATCAGTGCAGTTCCGTTCTCTGCCATCTTCCTACACACAGGGCCTCTGCTGTGTAACTTCTCCCCACCTCCCCCAACAGGCTGCCCAGAACCTCCACCCAGAATCTCCCAGACCGAGTGGATCCCTCCTCTGCCATCCCACAGCCCTTACTGCACTGCATATATTGGAACTCATGATCTTGTGATCAAATCGAGGGTAGGGCTCCTCTTATCTTTATCCCTGGCATCTCCCATGGAGCCAGTTAGTATGTATTGAACACTCATGTGCCAGCAAAGATTTCATACGTGTTATCTCATTTATACCTTAAAACAACTCCTTAAGGTAGGTATCTCCAACTGTTCCCATTTTACATGTCAAAAAACTGAGGTCAGAGGTGTTACCTGAATTACCCCAGACATAAAGCTGAAGCTCCAATACTTTGGTCACCTAATGCAAAGGGCCATCTCATTGGAAAAGACCCTGATGCTGGGAAAGATTAAAGACAGGAGGAGAAGGGGCAACAGAGGATGAGATGGTTGGATGGCATCAATGACTCAATGCACGTGAGTCTGAGCAAACTCCAGGAGATAGTGAAGGACCGGGAAGCCTGGCGTGCTGCCGTCCACAGGGTCACAGAGAGTCGGGCACGACCTAATGATTGAACAACAACAACAGAGCCAGTAGGTGGTGGAGCCAGGAGTCACCACTGGATGGTCTAATTCTTCAGTCTGTGCCCTTCACCTCCTGCCCCGCGCTGTAAATGAACACTCCCTCCCTACCCGGGGGCTGTGCTGATCTGAAACCTCTCTTTCAGCATGCTAAGCCCGAGTGTGAAGCTCCCCTCCCAGGAGAGCTTTCTCACTCATGCTCCCCCCAGCCCCCACCCTGCCTGCTTCAGCACCCGCTGGGCACGGGGTCTGCACCTCACACTGACGTGTGGGCACTGGGGCCACCTCTTATCACTGAACTGGCTTCAGTGTCCAGGGATGGAGGTGGACAAGGATACATGACACGGTGGCGTATTGTCCTGGGAACCCTGACTCTCCATCTCTGGATTATCCCGGAGAGTTCCAATTGCTAAAATTCTATCCTCTCATCTGACCATTTGCTGGAATATGCAACAGAGAGTGTAGTCTGGCATTTGGTTTAGAAAGTAGAGTCACCGTTCTCCTGAAAAGAGGCAGGAATGGAGACAGGATGAGCTGTCTGTCACTTTCTTACACACTGCTGGGCAGGTCACAATTTCTCTGCACCTAAGTGCCTCTGTGGGTAAAATGGTAATGGAAATGCCTATTTCTACCACAGAAATGGGACAAAACACGTGAATGTGTTTTGAATACTGATGAAGAATAATGTTATAGAAACCCAGTCACCATCAGTGGGATTACTTACATTTCGACTGACCAGCTTGGCCAGTGAAAAATGAAATAAAAAAGTAGTTTTTATTTTTGAAAGCCGAGGAAGTGGTATCCATGAAGGATGCAGAAAAAATCAAACATAAAGAAAGTAAATGACCTGAGGCCTTTCTAGAGTGCTGAAAATATTCCTAGGTTCTCCTGAACAAGTTGATGTGTGTGTGTGAGAGAGAGAGAGAGACAGAGAGAGAGAGAGAGAGAGAGTGTGTGTGTGTGTGTGTGTGTGTGTGTGGTGTATGGCAGGGGTGGGGCGGAGGCTGGGCTAGGGGAGTCAGGGACAGAGTTTTCTCCAATTGCCTGAGACGCAGCCCTCTGGAGGAGGCAGGCCTCTTACCTTTGCGGCACTGTGGATCGGTTTCCAGGCGTGTGAGGCCTCCGGGTGAAGTCCATTTGGGAGCTGAGTTTTTCTGACTCAGCAGTAGCCCGGGAAAATTTCCTTGCCCCGTCTTCCAGACACGCATGAGATCCACTCCACCTGGGACTGAATCAGCGCACCCCTGCCCCTGCCGCAGGCTGTGCGCAGAGCTGAGCCATAAGCCTGGAGCAGCCTCTGGGGAGCTTCCAGGGAGAGTGGCTCCCACTGAGCGTCAGCGACGTGTCTGTTCTGGTTTGGATGGGCTGAGGCTCCCTGCAACTTCCTTCTGCTCTTGCCAGAGCCGGGGTCCTTTTGTTCACCTTTAGGGCTGCCAAGTCAGGCCTACCGCACCCCTGGATATTGTTTTCCTGCAGGCAATGGGAAAATGAGCTTGGAGCCAGGGAAGGGAAATCAACAAGGAAATAAACACAGGGTCATTACCTCTCCAGGTCATCACCGGGCTGGGACATCATCACGCTGGGATCACTTCCTAAAGAGGCAGGAGCTGGCCGCTGCCTGAAGGGGCCCCAGACATTGTTTAATTGCGCCAGGCATTTAAAAAATTTTAAACATGCAAAGAAGTGTGCATTTCTATCAGAAGTGTGAAATCTATGTTGGACCAATCAAGCAATCCTGACTCGCTCCAATGCCTTGCCAAATCTTTCAGAGATTTTTCCATAGGCAGCATCTCTTGTAACCAAACACTGGCCAACGTTTGTAGCCAAAGGAAAAGAATGAGCAAGTTTATGGCTGACACAAGCCGAGACTTTTAAAGACACAGGTAAGACTTTCAAAGACATCCTCTAAAGATAGAGGATTATTATTTGAATAAAGTTTTCTTCTACTTACTCTTCAATGTCACGGTCATCATCAGTGGCCTCATCTTTGCCAGCATTTATTGAGAGCTTATGGTCTGCCAGGTGCTGTGCTAATGACCTCAACCTGTGTTATTTTATTTAATTCTCAACATAATTCTATCACTCTCATTCCCATTTTGTAGATGAAGAAAATGAGGATTAGAGAGATTAAGTCACTCTGGCACAGTGACCCCACTAGTTAAAAATGTAGAAATTGCCTTTCTGGAAGGATGCTCTTCTGAGTCTTGCTTTTCCCAACAGTCAGCTTAAGCACTTTGGTGGACTGACAGCTCCTGTGATGGCCAAAGATTTGCTTAAATAAACTCTTAGGTCTGGGAATAGAATTCTAAACAGAACCATGGCTCATCGGCTAGTTAACTCTCTTCCAGGAGTTACCAAGTGGTGCTACCTTTATGCGACTTGTACAAAGGACACACCTAGCCTGTCACCCTCTCTTCTTCTCCAAGGGGGTGCTGTTGGCTGCTTTCCCCCAGCTCTCCACTGTGACTCTGACTGCCCCGGAAGGAAGGGCCCTGTAAATCTCGTAGTCTCTGTGTGTGCTTCAGTTACGGCCTGATCACCCAAATTTTCCCTTTTGACTCTAGAAGCTTAACAGTTACAAGCTTCTTCTAATCAATAATCCAGGGGATGAACAATTTTAAGTTCCAGCCTGGAAACTTCTGCCTGATGAGAAGAAATTAGGACATGTATTTTCAGTCCTCAGGTTCTACTGCAACTATTTTGAGGGAGGGGGGCTCATCTTTACTTCCAACTGTTAGCATGTAGCTCTCCTGTGCAGTTACCCAGGGCAACTGGTCGCTGGTCAAAGGAAAGTAAAACCTTTAATTAGGAGACAAGGAGATGCCTCCCAGCGATGTCTAAGTTGTCCGTTTTTTTAAATATAGAACTTCCGACATCAGGGCTGCTGCTTGCGCAGGGGACACTTGCATTTGGTTTTGTGGAGCTTGGGGGTACTTTGCTTTGGGGCCACATTTGCCTTTCAATCTGAGTTTGGTCAGCTTTTCATTCTCAACAGAAACTAAAGACTTATTTACTGGATTTATAGCAATAAATAAAGAAGATTGGAAAGGGGCCGGGCTTTTAGTTTAGATGTCATTTCATTTTTCTTTCCCAGTGGTTTACAACTAAACACAGTGTCCAGATATGTTTATAGACTCTGGTCTTGGAGTTCTTTGATGAGGAAAGGCAATTTATAACAGTCAAATGGGCCTTTCAACCTTATCGTATGAAATGCAAACCAAAATGTTGGAAGGGAGCTGATGTAATGAAAGCTTTCATGTTCCTCATCTGCTTCACAGCTTTTCACCACCAGGGAATAAAGATAGCAGACTTGGGGACTGTCAGATGCTTTGGGGGTTTCCATTCAGAAAGGTAATGAGGTAGATGGGTTTTATTTCTCCTTCCTCTCCTTTGAGCATCTGGATCAGTACTGATTGAGTTGCTTCCAAGAGTTGAGTCCATTCTGGGGTTGACAATAAACATACAAACCTCCCCCTACCCCACTTTTTTTTTTTTTTTGCATGGTCATGTAACCAAGGCAGCTGACTGTTTAAAACTGGAAACAGAGAGAAGTCACAGATGAAAAACAGGACATATTAATTTAGCTTTACAAATGTGCCCTTTCCAAGGCCAGAATTACTCACTCCCTGGCAGCTCACAGTGCGGGACCTGGGTCTGCTCAAATGCCATGGCTTTAGCGTGTCCTTTCCGTTTGGTGTGGGATGCTCTAGATGAGTGACAGGTTCCAACTCAGCAGAGACATCCAGATGCAATTAGAATCCTCACGGATTTTAATTATTGTGGGAAAGCAAGCACAACTTAGCCATGCAAGGAAACATGGCCATCCTTAGTGTCCCTAAAAGTAACATGTCCACTTGTATGCAGAGAAAATGTCCTCATTTTTGGTGCATTTTGAAGAAGGAGTATTAAAACTGAATTATGTAAAATGCTAGAGGAGCTATTTCAGTATTCTTTTTATTTTATTTTTTATCAAAGTATAGTTGATTTACATTGCTGTATTAGTTTCAGGTGATAGTTTCACAGCAAAGTGATTCAGTTATATATATGTATTTTTCTTTTTCAGATTCTTTTCTCATATAGGTTTTTTAACCAAATATTGAGTATAGTTTCTGGGGTATACAGTAGGTACTTATTATTTATCTATGTTCTACATGATAGTGTGTATGTGTTATTCCCAAATTCCTAATTTATCCCTCCCCTCCATATTTCAATATTCTGTGATCAAGAAATCAGAACCTGATCTAGCTTTCTTTTAGGCTCGTTTGTATGCTTATAAGAGGCCGAGGGTGAACGTGGATTTATCAAAATAGGAGGCAGAAAATGGTTTCCTTAAACCATTGTGGGCCGATTGCTTTCCTTCTCCTCCTCCATGCACATCGCTGATAGTTTGTCCACCTATGCCTGCAAGTGGGAGAGGCAATGAGGAGTGCAAAGTTCCACGCTGAGGCTTTAAACACCATCTCTGTGCCAACAACTCCCATATTTGGATCTCTGGCTCTGAATTGTCTTCTGAGTTTCCAACTGTGTTCTCAGAATCTCACTGCCATCTCCAACTTCACCCAGCCAAAGCCAAGTCTTCACCTCTTTTTGCCCCTCTTGCTGCTTCCATGGAGAAGGAAATGGCAACCCACTCCAGTATTCTTGCCTAGAGAATCCTGTGGATGGAGGAGCCTGGTGGGTGGCTGTCCATGGGGTCGCACAGAGTCGGACACAACTGAGGCGACTTAGCAGCAGCAGCAGCAGCTGCTTCCATCTTAGTCAATGATCTTTTCAGCCACCCAAGTGCTCCAGTCTTTCCCTCCAGTCGCACAACCAACCCATGAGTCTGTTCTGTCAATCTCACCTCCTAAACTGATATCAACTGCAACTTTCTATTCAAAATTTCTACTACCACAAATGCCGACCCAACTTTAGCCCTCATCTTGGCTCCTAGCTGGTCTTCTTGCTGCCCATGTTGCCCCCCCAACCAAATCTATGCTCCACATTCCAGCCAGAGTAGATTTTTCAAAGGTAAGTCAGATGAGGCCATTAACTTACCTAAAAGCCTCAAGGCTTTCCAGTGCAATAAGGAGGAAATATAAAATCTCTGAACTGGCCAGCTAGTCTTGGCATAATTTGATCCCCACTCACCTCTCCAATGTTGCCTTGGCGACACTAGCTTACTGTCAGTTTCCTGAACACTCCAAACTTTTCTCCATCTCAGAGCTTTGCTAATCTTGGGCTGGCTTGTACTGACCTTCACACCCCATTCCCAGATCTTCTGCCAAAAGCACATAAATTCACTCTCTTCCTGCCTCTTTCTCATCTTTCAGGTCTCAGCACAAATGTCATTTCCTAGAGGCATATCCCTCCAACACCTATTTTCTTTGTAGTACTTGATGTGATTTGCAAGTATATTATTTATTTGCCTATTTCCTTAATATAGAACTTATATAGTTTACCCTCCTACGTCCACCCCTCCACCTACAGCTAGGAAAGCAGGAACTATATCTGTTTGGTTCACAACTACATGTTCAGGTTCCAAATTTTTTTTAAGTTGAATGAAGGAATGAGTAATTGAATGAGAAAAATCTTTTCCTCTCAATTTGGATCACTTAAGGAAGAGCTGGTTAAATAGCTGTTGAGAGGTACTTACTAGTTCTTATTCAGACACAGATAAAATTTGTAGATGTAGATGTAGAGAATTAGCAAAGAACTGTGGTCTCAGAGAATCTAACCACGTTCTTCCTTCCGAGAGACCACTGGCTGTTACCTCACGGCCCAGGGAGATGGCGGGGGAGAAGAAGGGGGTGGACTGGTGTGGACCCAGGACTAATGCATTTCTGACTGTGCTAACTTTGTAATTAATTTCCCATGAAAACAATAAGGCAGAGACTGTACTGCTATAAAAACTTTGGGGGGCCAGCTTTGAGAAGCCAAACACCATTTAGATTTAGAACATCAGTTTATGTGGAAAAATGTGTTCCAAATTCTCTAACAACCGACATACCCCCAAAAAGACCCAAATAAAAAAACCAAACCTCTCTCTAAGCAGGAGCGTTTTGTGTTTCCAGTAAATTTTCTAAAATATGGAGACTCATCACCAGCCACACCCTCCCTGACTGCTCATTGAATTCGGGTCCTGGTGAGCATGTGTTGGATGGTATTGGGGAGGCCCATGAGATAATTTATTCACACAGGCGTTTTATTTACTGGTGTTGAGGCACAGCCAGGAAACATTTATTTTCCTGTTCATATTTCAGAAGGAACTTGTGACTCATTCCCCAGGAAGGAGCAATCTAGAACCGCACTTCTAGCTACCCTCCCCCTTCCCCAGCTTTCCCGGTGTTGCTCCCAAGAGGAGGAGCGACGGCCAGTCTGATTGGAAAGACAGGGTGAGAAGGTCCTTGCTGGGCCCCCTAAGCCAGGCACTTGGCTGCTGCATTGAAAAGCAAAGACCTCTTTTCCTTCGCCTCTTGGATCTTGTCTGGCAAGACTCGGATGAAGGGAGGTGTTGACTATGCAGCCCCAATCTCCCTATCTCCCTGGTAGAGGCAGGGTGTGTGGGGATGCCAGGCCTCTGCTTTCTTGCTTCCATTTTCTTCCCTCTCATTGGTTGGAGGAGTCAGGGTCCTGTGGGTCTCATAGTTCAGGGAAGGTGGCAGGAAACCTTCCTTCTCAATCCACCTACTCAGAAAGCAGACGCTGTATTAAGATCTACCCTTGCTCTACATGTCTGTCCTCAATCAGAATCAGTAATTTGTGTTGTATTTTAACTTTTTTCTTTCATAAACAACTTAAAAAAAAAATCACGTCCATTAAAATATCACACATTTATTTGGCCGCACTGAGTCTTGGTTTTAGGGCCTGGTTCTCTCGTTGCGGCTCCCGGGCTCCAGAGTGAGGGCTCAGTAACTGAGGCGTGCGGGCCGAGTTGCCCCATGACCTGCGGAATCTTCTCAGACCAGGGATCGAACCCACATCCCTTGCATTACAAGGTGGACGCTTAATGACTGGACCACCAGGGATGCCCCTCGTGAACAGCTTTTCTATATCTGTGTGTAAAATATATGTGAAAATAAAACTAACACTTGAGTTATAAAGTGTGTACATCAAGTGTTTGCCAGTTATTAAGCCTCCAAAATCAGGGTTAAAATGAAGTCTTCCTACATCCTAGATTTTTCAACAAAACCCAGGAAAACTCCCTGAGGAATTTTATATGAATCAGCTTTGCCCTTGAGTCAACTCAAACAAATTCACACAGCCATGCATCCCAACTCCACACCTAAGATTTCTGTTCCACATTTTGTCACCCGTGTAATCAGAATTTTACAAAGCTTTGCTCACAAATAAGTATCACATCATTGAAGGGAATAGGCTAGAAGGATATAGGGGGCTTGCTCAAAACCACGGCAGGTCTTGGTGCTGGGCACATGAATCAGATATGTAGCTCTCAAACCTGCGCGCTGGAAATCCCAAATTACTGGGCAGTGGCTGTGTGTGCATGCATGCGTGTGTAGTCACAGTCATGTCCAACTCTTGGAGACCCCATGGACTCTAACCTACCAGGCTCCCTTGTCCATGGGATTCTCTAGGCAAGAATACTGGAGAGAGTTGCCATTTTCTCCTCCAGGGGAATCTTCCTGACCCAGGGATAGAACCCACGTCTCCTGCAGCTTCTGCATGGGCAGGCAGATTCTTTATCACTGAATTTCTCCTAACAGTTCCTGGGAAAATTGTTTGCAATCTCTGAAGAAAGGTTGTCTTTTTCATATTTAAACACATGAGGTGCCCCAGATTACTGTCTTAAATTGGATTAGGGGGCAGAGGTTGGGCAATAAAAATAAATAAAATGAGTTGTTACATCAAGAAAAATCCAATTTTCTTTGCAATGTCTCTAAACTTAACCTGCGTAGAAAGACCAAGTGGGTTTGAACTCTTCCACTGTGTCACAAATATTAGAAATTTTCAGTGATCTGCTTATGATTCCCAGGGGTTAGGAAGATGTCATCTTTACACATATATTTCTTAACTACATGCTTTTTTAAAAGTTAGAGATATATCCATTTGAAGGGGAAACTAGCTCTTTCAGGGCTATATGAAATGCCATGAGACTAAATATTGTCCATTCTGGGACAATCACAGAGAAGGCCAGACTGCAATCTATTAGCAAAAACTATAGTCTCCTCTAGAATTTTGTTTCCAGTTCTGAGGATGCAGTCAATTCTTGGTAAATAACAAATAAATATAGAAATAATAAATATTGTGAATAGAAATAATAGTGTGAGGGGCATTCAGATTTCTTACAACCCAGAAATGCATGGAGTTACCACAGACTTTAAAAAAAAACCCCAAGATTCTATGACATTTAACTCTATTTTCAGGGGACAAAAGGCTTTAGATTCCTTGTTTTTAAGAGCCCTGGTCAATTGCACTGATGAATTGATTGGGTTGGTTGATTTTTAAAACCACATTGCAATGAAAAAATGATCAGAAAACATATAGGCAGGTTTTGTCTTTAAATGTGGATTTCACAAAACTAAAAAGTTCAGACAGCTGGACCCCATTTCATGTGTTTTTTCAAACAGATTCTCAGTGTTCTAAACTCGATCCAGCTGTATGTACTAATTGCATTTCAGTGACTCGGTTGGATGTCGTCTTTTGGGAAAATCTCATTTAAAAAGAAAACGGATGCTTAAATCTCGCTGAGTTGCCTTGTTACTGCAGTCTCGACGCTATGCTTGATTGGACAGTGTCCATCTCCATAGAGCAAGCCTGTGCTGGTGTGCTGGGGGCATGTGGCACCATTACTAGAACTGAAGTGTCCAGAACAATTGTGCAAGGGGGCCTCTCTAAGGACTTCTCAATGGATCTGTACCTCCTTCCTAGCCCAGTTGCTCATATTCATATGTACCTAAAAATGCTTTGAAATAGCAGGGAAATTGTTTTTGTTTAAACAATTATAGAAGTAAAACTTTCTTAGTAAAAAACTCAAACAAGTCAAGAAAAAAGGGCCTTAATTAAAAAGTATGTCTGCCTGCCGCTTAGCGCCAGACAACAACAACAACACACACACACCCTTTTTCCTTGTCTCTAGGGATAATCATTAAATAGATAGGCAACATTTATCTTTGTGTATATTTATGTATATACACACACACACAGAAGCCACGAATTATTTGCATCGCAATGGCAACCCACTCTGGTACTCTTGCCTGGAAAATCCCATGGATGGAGAAGCCTGGTAGGCTGCAGTCCATGGGGTCGCTGAGAGTCGGACACGACTGAGCGACTTCACCTTCACTTTTCACTTTCATGCATTGGAGAAGGAAATGGCAACCCACTCCAGTGTTCTTGCCTGGAGAATCCCAGGGACGAGGGAGCCTGGTGGGCTGCCGTCTATGGGGTCGCACAGAGTCGGACACGACTGATGCTACTTAGCAGCAGCAGCAGCATTCAATCTTGAACATTGTGTAACAAGTCATTCTAATATTTAATGGCTTAAAAAAAAACACTAATCATTTACTATCTCTTTTCCATGCACAAGAGTGGCTTGACCAGTAGTTCTAGGTTCTGGGGAGCTTAGGGGCTCTCCTGAGGCTGTAGTCACATTTTGGCTGGGGCTGGAGGATTGGCCTCCGTGGTCGCTCACTCCCACAGCTGACATATTGGTGCCGATTATTGGCAGGAGGCCTCATTTCCTACATGTTCGGGCCTCTCCACAGGCTGCCTGAATTTCCTCATGAAATGGCATCTGACGTCCCCCACAGGGAGAGGACCAAGAGAGCAAGGTGGAAGGTGCAAGACCTGGTGTGATCTAGCCTCTGACGTCACGCTCCAAGACACACTCAGACATTCTGGTGGTCCCACAGACAGTCCAGGTTCAATAAGGGAGGGGCTACACAGAGGCCTGGATCTCAGGAAGTGGGGATGGTTGAAGGGCATTTTGGATGATGGCTTTGAGACAGCAACTCCCATGAAGAAGTGAAGTCTCTTTCTCCACTCCTTGATTCTGGTCTGGCCTTGAAACTCGCTTTGACCAATAGAAACTGGGGGAAATAATGCTGTCAGGGTCCTGAGCCAAGCGACCAGGTTTCCTTTTGCTGCTCCCACCCTCTGGGAGTGCTGCTGACTTGTGAGCAGCCTGGACTCGCCTCCTTGAGGATGAGAGAATAGGAAGAGGGAGGGACTTGTCCCCAACATACCGGGCGAGGCCTCAGATACACGAGTGAGTCCAGCCAACAGCACATATGGTAAAGACAGGCTGTTCTTGCTGAGCCCAACTCAAATGCCAAATCAAAGAGCCATAAATAAATACTGTTGCTTTAAGACACTAAAGCTTTGGAATGGTTTACTATGCAACCATAGAAAACTGATACAATATGGTAAACAACAGTCTGTATTTTGTTGTTTTTAAGCTCAGTTATATATTGTAGACATCCCTTCATGTCAGTACATAAAGATCTTCCTCATGTTTTAAAAAATGTTCCGATATAGCAATCTCATATTATGGTAATGCTCTAGTTATTTGACATATTTACTATTAATGGACATCTAGGTTGTTAAATTTTTTTTTTTTTTTTTGCCAAGGCAAGCAATGCTTTATGAATTTTATTTCTTGTTTACACGCATAGAAGAGGAATTCCTGGGTCAAGGGAATTATGTATTTAAATATTTCATGTGTCAAATTGCACTTCAGAAAGGTTGTGCCAATTTCCATCCCATTTAACAGTGTATCAAATTTTAAAGGAAACTCCTAATAGCTACTTTCTGTCCTCATCCCGAATTTGCCCTCATTTGAAGCCGGGGGATTGGGAAAGAGAGCTGAGATGAGGTATAGGGCTGTGTGAAACTAGTGCCTCTTTAAGCTGCAGTGAGAACAGACCAAGAAGTCAGACATAGAAGCAATGTGAGAGAGGAAGAGATGGAATCTTGGAGGAGGCTGGCACCTCCCATAGCAACCAAAGACACTCTTTCTATCTCTGAGAGCTTTTTTGGAAATAAGTTTAATAGACAAGGCTGCCAGCTAAAAGCTTTTAAAAATATATGACAATATTAAGCATTAAGTCTGAAAAATTGAAGACAGCCATAGTGGTTAGGGTCCTATAAGAATTTAACATCACAGCAACTTAAATCTGACTTGTCTGTCAAATTTTCAGCGGGAGCATCTGGATGAACTCCAAACCCCAGGAGACCCTCTGTCATCCTAAATATGCAAATAACCATGACGCCTAATAGGGAGCACATGGCAGACACTATAAAGGGCTTTACATGTATGGTAGAATTTATTTCACACAGCAGAGGAAGAAACTAAGGCACCGAGTAATTGAGTAACTTGCTCAAGTTTGCAGTGGTATTAAGTGAAAGAGACAGCATTCTCATCAGTTTGGTACCAGAGGCTCTGATCCTATCAGTCTCTGTGTGGTTGACCTGTTGGCTGCCATCCTTTGTTCCTGGAAGGGCCTGGAGTGGCATTCTCTTCCTGCCTCCCTTGCAGCTAGAATATGTGACCCAGTGTCGGCCAATGAGACCTCAGGAGACATCAGCTGGGGGGCTTCTGGGGAAGACTTTCCCTCCTAATAGAAGAAAACACCAGGCAAGAAATCCCTGTCTCTATCTTTTCAATCTCTCTCTTCCAGATATTGTAGGGCATAAATGTGTTGCCTGGCAAGTGGCAGCCTTTTTGCAGCTATGCTGCCAATCTTGAAGATAGCAGAGTGGAAAGAGGAAAAGAACTTCCATCCTTAATGATGCTGCTGATCTGCTGATTCAGCCCTGTCCTTGCCCGCCTACCTCTCAAATTATTGTTTTGTGAGATTACTAAATTCCTTTTTGTTTAAAACCACTTTTAATGGAGGTATTCTGTTACTTGTGACTGAGAGCAACTGGACTAAAACATTACAGAATTATGCTGCCTCCCAGAAAATTGAATTATTATAACCTGGGATTTTGAAATTGCATTTAAAAATTTTATTGGAGTATAGTTGATTTAAAATATTGTATTAATTGCAGGTATACAGCAAAGTGAACCTGTTATACATATACATATATCCACTCTTTTTGACACTGTATTTTAAAAAGAACTAAGAAATCTTGAGAGAAGAATCAGAGCATAACTTTCATAAATAATCATGAGATTCCTGCTTGATGTTTTCTCAGCTATTTGTCAATTTCCATTTGTATTCAGCTTTTACTGAATTATAATGTTCCATATATACTAGCTGGGAAGCTTTTAAACTTATTTAACAGGAAAAAGACTTGGATAGGTGAAGATAGGTAGATAGATAGATCAGTTCAGTTCAGTCGTCAGTCGTGTCCGACTCTTTGCAACCCCATGAACTGCACCACGCCAGGCCTCCCTGTCCATCACCAACTCGTGGAGTCCACCCAAACCCACATCCATTGAGTTGGTGACACCATCCAACCATCTCATCCTCTGTCGTCCCCTTCTCCTCCTGCCTTCAATCTTTCCCAACACCAGGGTCTTTTCAAATGAGTCAGCTCTTCGCATCAGGTGGCCAAAATACTGGAGTTTCAGCTTCGACATCAGTCCTTACAATGAACACCCAGGACTGATTTCCTTTAGATAGACAGATAGGACATATCTCTATGACCATGTTGATAAAGAGCAAGCTCAGCATCTCAGTGAATTTGACCCCTAAATAAGACTAAGAGCTATCTCTTAAATGGAAGGACGGACTTACCAAGCAAATCCAAGAACTCAAATCTGTGCCCCTACAGCACTGAAGACAGGGAAGTTCCCCAGCTAGCCTCCTATTAATTTTAGAATTGCAGAGCCCAGGACATGAAGCCAACCCAAGTCATGCACACATCATGGGTAAACAATGCCATGACAGCTGCTTTGGACCAGGCGAAACATATGGAGGGTGGAAACAAACAAGATTTCCTCCCAAATGTTTGTTTATTATTCTTTACAATCTTTGTTCTTAGAGAAGAAAAATGAGATTGGCTAGCATTTTGGATCCATGTGTTTGTTTGCTTATTTATTTTTAAGTCTCTGTAATAATTTTCTCACACTAAAAACTAAAATATCCTCATCAAAGAAAAAAAATCTCAGCAACCCAGAGGTGGATACAGGAACAAGTGAAAATCCCTTGGCATCTCCCCCCACCCCATTCTTTTTCTGACCCATGGCCTTCCTGTCCCACTCTGAGTCCCATAGTTAATCATTGGGTGTGCCTCCCTCTAGTCAAGGCTATAGTTTTTCCAGTGGTCATGTAAGGATGTGAGAGTTGGACTATAAAGAAAGCTGAGCACAGAAGAATTGATGCTTTTGAAGTGTGGTGTTGGAGAAGACTCTTGAGAGTCCCTTGGACGGCAAGGAGATCCAACCAGTCCATCCTAAAGGAGGTCAGTCCTGGGTGTTCATTGGAAGGACTGATGCTTAAGCTGAAACTCCAGTACTTCGGCCACCTGATGCGGAGAGCTGACTCATTGGAAAAGACCTTGATGCTGGGAAAGATTGAGGGCAGGAGGAGAAGGGGACGACAGAGGATGAGATGTTGGATGGCATCACCAACTTGATGGACATGGGTTTGAGTAAACTCCAGGAGTTGGTGATGGACAGGGAGGCCTGGCGTGCTGCAGTCCATGGGGTCGCAAAGAGTCGGACACGACTGAGCGACTGAACTGAACTGAACTGAGCCTCCCTCTAAACTTCCTGTCACGTGAAAAGAAAGTAGACTCTTTTAAAGCAAAAATTCGTTGCCCAGTTTTTTGGAGGTAATCAATACTTTTTGTTAGAATTCTCAAACAATTAAGAAAGATGAAAGCAGGAGGAGGTCCTAGCTCAGGAAACTTCTGTCTGTGTCCATGTGTCTCCAAGACTCCCTTACCTAATTAATTAACATAAATTTACATACTCACACATGGCTACATGTGGGATAACCAAGGCCTAAGAAAGCACTCTTTCTCCAACAAAGATCCAATTCTTCAAAGATGGTGGGACTCTGACCCTTGTTCCCTTGCTCACCTCTACCTGACGCATCATATAACTTGGACTCTGAAAACGACAGCCTTTAGGAATAGGTGATGAATTTTAAGGATGCCACACTCCTTGGAAGTCAGGATAGAGAGGGAGAATGGGGTAGGTCCGCAATTGCTGTTTTCTTCTTGAGATACAGTAAAATATGAATTGTCTGTAACCACACATTGGGAAATTGATGGAGTCTATCTCTGTGCCTTTATGCAGACTATCACACAAACAAATCCTACTGGATGTTCACATGTTTACGGATAAGAGGTCTGCAAATAAGAAAACCCCCAGCCTTATAACTGGCCTCGCTCTTAAGTACTAAGTGGGCATTTGAGTTCTTATCTATTTTGACTCTTGTCTACCTCCCATTCCTCACTGTGGAGTGGCCATCATCTTTCTTCTTGGATCCCGATTTGGAAAAACCTCACTCATTTTCCCCATTTGTTTTGTGAGCCTCTTATACTAGATCCTGGCTAATCACAATTAGCTGCAAATTGCTCTCTTTGCCCTAAGGCACAGTGAGCAAGTAGCTGGAAAGTTTGAAGGTGATGATGTGTGGGGACATGAAATATCAGACAGCCTCTTTTGGGAACCAGAAAAGGTGGGATGTGTGATTGGTTTAATACAGACATGCTCTCAGATTAAAAGCCAGTTTAGTACAGACATGCTCTTAGACATACTCTCAGATTAAATTTCTTCTATCTCTTCTGAAATTGTTTGTGTGGCCAGAGAATATCACTTTACACACAAAGTCATTTTGAAACTTCCAAATATCCCCAAGGCAGCAATCACATTAAAGCTAGTGGGTACATGTGGTGGTTTCCTTCTTTCCCAAACAACAATGAAAGAAATTTTCATTTTTTCTGATTAAAAAATAATTTTGGCTTATTATTTTTAAAACCTTCGGCAGAAAGAAGAAATTAAAAAACACCAAACCCTTCCACTCTAATCATAACCAGTGATATTTTTATGGATATTATTTCAGATTTTTTTTTCCTGCATGTATACACAAATATATAACTCCATTCTTAGGCCTGCACCATCTAGAAGATTAGGGAGGCAGAACTCAGTTCCATATAGAGAGCAATCATATGACTCTGGAAGATGGTTCAAAGTGTTGCCTTTCCCCAGGAATCTCATTTCATGCCAAACAGAGCCATCTCAGGTGGGAACCTGGCCTGAGCATCTTCTCTGGTCTATAGTCCTCTACGCCCCATCCCCCTGACTCTGACAGTCTTTTCTGGCCCCTGCTTGTTTCCAGGGGGCTCAGTTCCATTCTGCAGGGTCAGGGTCTTATTGTGCCTCACCCTGAAAGAGCTCTTCTTCCTGGGCAGGGGGGGCGGGGGCATGAGACTTAGACCTGCACAGAGGGATCAGCTGTGAGGGTGAGCACTC